>NC_134825.1:180793424-180832931 GCF_004210375.1 Tachypleus tridentatus | reverse complement strand
CTAAACAATGTCACAGCACCGTGGTGGAAATTGTGTGGCAATTAATTTTTTTGATTTAATTATTAATTGGGAATACTAATTTCAACAGATAATATCAATTTTAAGCCATACCCCAACTTTTTTACGGTCTATATTATTAAAGGTTCGAGTATAAAATGCATTACCATAACTTTGTTTTCAACTAAATCACAGTTTACAATTGATGTACAAGTTGAGAGAAAATTGAATTTCAGTTATTGTAATATTTTCGTCTGTATGTGATAGTTTGATTTTATGTGAATCATGTGTAGTACAAACGAACGTTTATGTTTAGTTTTAGTTTGATTTTACGAAGATTACTTTAAAACTTTATTCACCTGAAGTATCATTTAAATGTCTAACCCAGAAAATAAAATAAAGTTGATAACATTCTAGACATTTCAAAATTAAGAGTTAATATGTATTGCTATTAAATACTATCTCATAAATGGGATTTTACTTTTCATTTCGTTAGTTTTGAGATAATATTAGAAAAATAAAGTAGTTTCCTGGTTATTAACTAGATGGCTTTGCTGCAGCAGGATCTGGACAGCTCACAATCATAGAATCCACCATGAATTCTACTGTGTATCAGAGGGTGCTTGAGGATCATGTGAGACTATCTGTACGAAAATTAAAGCTGAAGCGGAACTGGATCCCTGCAACACGACAATGACCCAAACATACCAGTAAATCCACCAAGGACTGGCTGAAGACTAAGAAATGGAGAGTCCTGGAATGGCCGAGTCAAAGCCCAGATCTTAATCTCATTGAGATGCTGTGGGTGACTTTCACAGCTGAAAGAATTCTGCATTGAGGAGTGGGCAAACTTTCTTCAGACCAATGTCAGAGACTGGTAGATGGCCACAAGAAGCGTCTCACTGCAGTTATTTCAGCCAAAAGGGGTAGCACCAGCTATTAGGGGTTAGGGTGTCCTAACTTTTTCACATGACTGTATGTTCCCCAAGTGATCATTTTCGACTGACTTACAAAACACAAATACTATGAAAAAATCGATCCCCATGGTAACAGCGATTTTTTCTTGACCTTGACCCCTCCCTCCTAAATTATTCATAGGTCAATATATACATACACTGCTGGCCAAAATCTTAAGGCTAATGAACATAAAAAAAAATATGCATTTTGCGTTGTTGGACTCAACCACTTATTTGAGTAGAGCTTCGAAAGATGACAATAAGAAAAGGAAAAATAAAAAACCTTTTAGCATTTAATAGGGAAAATGTGAACACAATGAAATTAGCCTAAATACTAGCTGGTCAAAAGTTTATGACCATACTGAAACGAAGCATTAATCCGTAAACGCGTAACGAAATTTAGTCATTTGTGTTCAAGCATTAGCGTTGTCAACATCTCCCACTGACATCTCCTGTGTTACACTAGGTAAAAACATGGCAAAGGCTAAAATCTTGACAGAGTTTGAACGTAGCAGAAATGTCGAGGTGCACAAGCAAGGTCTCACCAGCGATGGCACGTTGAGAGAGATTGGGCGTAGTAGACCCTGAGAGATACGGAATGAGAATTTCAAGTGGTCGGCCCATGAAAATTTCGCCGGCGTTGAGCAGGAGGATTCGACGGGTTGTCCGGCAAGACACCAGCCGATCGTCGAACCAGATTAAGGCCCCTTACGGACGCAAAATGCAGCTCAAGAACAATAAGACGGCATCTACGAGAGAAAGGCTTTAAAAAACTGTAAATGTCTTCAAAGGCCACACCTCCTTCCACACCACGAAACAGCTCGGTTAAACTTTGCTGAGAAGCGCTAAACATGGGACGCAGAAAAGTGGACGAAGGTTTTGTTCTCTGATGAAAAACAATTTAACCTGGATGGTCCAGATAGCTTCCAACGTTACTGGCACGATAAGGATATCCCACTGGAGACATTTTCTACACGACACAGTGGAGGAGGTTCCATCATAATCTGGGGTGCTTTTCTCCTACCATGTAACAATGGAGCTTCAGGATATACAGGGCGTCAAACACAGCTGGCTAAATTGGCATGTTGGAGAGAGCATCTTCCTGACTAAAGGCCCTCGCTTGTGTGGAAATGACTGGATCTTTCAGCAGGACAGACAACACTGCAATCCACAATGCCCACAGGACAAAGGACTTTTTCATGGCGAATAACGAAATTCTTTTGGACCATCTAGCGTGTTCGCCCGAACTGAACACCATTGAAAATGGGTGGGTTGCAAGGTAAGTCTACTGAAATGGACGTCGATTCCAAACAGTGCATGCCATCTTCACCACTTGGAATAACATACCAGCAACGCTTATATCGACCATGCCAAAGCGAATGTTTAAAGTTATTCGCAATGACGGCCGTGCAACTCATTACTAAGACCTCTTGTTGGGCTTTTTTTACTCTGTTTAGGACTTCTTTTAGATATAGTCTTAAACTTTTGACCAGCTAATATTTGGGCTAATTTCATTGTGTCCACATTTTTCCTATTAAATGCTAAAAAAGCACTCGACTTGTAACATGAGGGTCGTGGGTTCGAATCCCGGTCGCACCAGAACATGCTCGCCCCTTCAGCCGTGGGGGGCGTTATAATGACGGTCAATCCTACTATTCGTTGGTAAAAGAGTAGCCCAAAAGTTGGCAGTGGGTGATGATGACTAGTTGCCTTCCCTCTAGTCTTACACTGCTAAATTAGAGACGGCTAGCGCAGCTAGCCCTCGAGCAGCTTTGCACGAAATTCAAAACAAACAAACAAACAAACAAACCAGCAGTGTATACCACCCTTCGGCCAAATCTTTTCAGCCATTTTCGAAAAATATTGTTAACACACAAACAGAATTAAATGTGACCTCGAATGGCGGAAGGTTGTGAACACAGTTAACCCATACAACTGTCGTGTAATTTGTCGCAGGATTTTAAAATACAGCTTGTACGAACTTTTGTTCCTCAGTATATCAGATCCAATCTTTAAAAAATCTGTAATATTTTATAAATCTGAGAAACCTTGAGATTGTTCTCAGTTTCACAAATAATATGAACAAACGTTAATAATATGTATTCTGATTATCTTATTAAATTTAAATTACAAATGTTTTTACTCTGGACTTGTTAGTTAGAAAGATATCAAAACTATAAAAAATATATAAGTTAATAATCAGAAAACTCAATAAGTACTTTTATTTATGAGAGGTGCATGAATAATCATATTGACATAGAATATTGACACATGTAACCACGGAATACAGTTTAGCGGTTCCCAACTGTGTCTCACGATGGTGATTATGACCAAAATGCCATGGGCCTGAGCTTGTTGGGGAAAATGCATAATTTCCCCCAAAAAAAATTTAGTGCGGGACTCGAATCGTGTCTTTCAAAGCCTTTTGTAGCACGTGGGCTTCCTACTGAAGATAACTGATATAGTGGGTGGTTTTTTACATTATTGTTACTTAAGTGTTCTTCGGTTATTATATCATTACTTCTACCAGCTTATATTTCCAATTCAAAATTATAGTTTTGTGTTTCTAACTAACTTAATAGTTTGTATATCCCTGATGTTTTTCTAACTTATACGTCATTTGTTGCCACATGTTTGTGTATCCGGAGTGTGAAGCTATAATCACTTATCCGTCTATTAGTTTTCTATATACATTACGTTCTTTACACAACTGTTAGCCGTTCGTAATTTTGAAAAAGCAGTTGAGTCAGAGCTATATCGTTTATGAATTATTCATGTTATAATAGTAATAACTTACTGACTGTTGGCGTCGCGTTTACAAAAAACGCGCTCCACGTGTTAAGTCGGTAGTTGTGTTGTTACAGTGGCAGCTAGATTCCACTGTTCATTCAGAGAATAGAATGTGAAGACGTATTATTCATGTTAGGCTTGGCATGGCCAAGTGGGCTAAGGAGTTCGACTCGTAATCTGAGGGTCACGGGTTCGAAGCCCCGTCGCACCAAACATGCTCGCCCTTTCAGCCGTGGGAGCGTTATAATGTGACGTTCAATCCCACTATTTATTGGTAAAGAGTAGTCAAGAGTTGGCGGTGGGTGGTGATGAGCCTTTCCCTCTAGTCCAGTGGTTCTTAACCCTTTTCATCGTCTTACCCCCTGAGACTCTCCAGGGTATTACCATGACCCTTATAATAATTTTTGTAATGGTGAGCTTTGCGTAAAGGTAGAATAAAACAAAACTATATAAAGATCCTAATTTATTGAAAATGTTACAAATAAATGACCTTGAGAAATGCTATAAGTGCTAAACAAATGCAAAATCCATTGAATTACTGAATATCATACAAAACTCACTTATTCACTCAGTGTGAGGGTTGATATAATATATATAGAGAAAATATACTAAATACGATGGAAACTTTGATATTTAAATTTTAAGTTCGATGTATTAATATTATATAGTTAAAAATTTAGGCAATTCAAAACGTTGTAATATATGAAAATTTTTACTCAAAATTAGAGAGTTGGTTGCGCAACAAGCATCTCGACGCAGTTCAACTGCTGCACTTCAGCGTGTTTCTCATTGGTGGGTAGTTACAGACACTTGTCACAAAAACTACAAACTGCTCCGTGATTTCCCCAATAATTCTCAAACCATCCGTGACCCCCCGAGAAACTCAAACGACCCCGAGGAGGTCATGACACCCTGGTTAAGAACCACTGCTATAGTCTAATACTGCTAAATTACGGACAGCTAGCGCAGATAGCCCTCGAGTAGCTTTGCCCGAAAATTAAAAAAACAAACATTATTCATGTTAGGGGCGGCTGGTTGTATACTATAAACACTAGATGTCAAACATTATTCATGTTAGGAGCGGCTGGTTGTATACTATAAACACTAGATGTCAAACATTATTCATGTTAGGAGCGGCTGGTTGTATACTATAAACACTAGATGTCAAACATTATTCATGTTAGGGCGGCTGGTTGTATACTATAAACACTAGATGTTAAACAATATTCATGTTAGGAGCGGCTGGTTGTATACTATAAACACTAGATGTTAAACATTATTCATGTTAGGAGCGGCTGGTTGTATACTATAAACACTAGATGTCAAACATTATTCATGTTAGGAGCGGCTGGTTGTATACTATAAACACTAGATGTCAAACATTATTCATGTTAGGAGCGGCTGGTTGTATACTATAAACACTAGATGTCAAACATTATTCATGTTAGGAGCGGCTGGTTGTATACTATAAACACTAGATGTTAAACAATATTCATGTTAGGAGCGGCTGGTTGTATACTATAAACACTAGATGTCAAACATTATTCATGTTAGGAGCGGCTGGTTGTATACTATAAACACTAGATGTCGCTTTAGTAACGTAGACACCGTGATATCGTCTTCTCAACCTACTGTTTGTCTCACCTTCCAGACTTACTGTTTGTTTTACAGTCCTGAAGTACTGTTTGTCCCACCTTCCAGACTTACTGTTTGTTTTACAGTCCTGAAGTACTGTTTGTCCCACCGTCCAGACTTACTGTTTGTTTTACAGTCCTGAAGTACTGTTTGTCCCACCTTCCAGACTTACTGTTTGTTTTACAGTCCTGAAGTACTGTTTGTCCCACCGTCCAGACTTACTGTTTGTTTTACAGTCCTGAAGTACTGTTTGTCCCACCTTCCAGACTTACTGTTTGTTTTACAGTCCTGAAGTACTATTTGTCCCACCGTCCAGACTTACTGTTTGTTTTACAGTCCTGAAGTACTGTTTGTCCCACCTTCAGACTTACTGTTTGTTTTACAGTCCTGAGTACTGTTTGTCCCACCTTCCAGAATTACTGTTTGTTTTACAGTCCTGAAGTACTGTTTGTCCCACCTTCCAGACTTACTGTTTGTTTTACAGTCCTGAAGTACTGTTTATCCCACCTTCCAGACTTACTGTTTGTCTCACCGTCCTAACGTACTGTTTATTTCACCGACCTAACCCACTCTTTGTCTCATCTACTTGTGAACTGTTTGTCTCACCGTCCTGTCCTATTGTTTGTCTCGTCTTCTTAACCACTTGCTAATATGTTTTTAATATGTATGTTTTTAACTTCATACTCGATTTCTTGTTCACGGTTTTCCACGTTCTTCCCATGGTAAGTAATAATGTATGTTTATAACTAGTAAGCCGTAGTTCTTGAAGTTCATGGTTTCCACGTTCTTTCCATGGTAAGTAATAATGTATGTTTGTAACTAGTAAGCCGTAGTTCTTGAAGTACATGGTTTTCCACGTTCTTTCCGTGGTAAGTAATAATGTATGTTTGTAACTAGTAAGCCGTAGTTCTTGAAGTTCATGGTTTTCCACGTTCTTTCCGTGGTAAGTAATAATGTATGTTTGTAACTAGTAAGCCGTAGTTCTTGAAGTTCATGGTTTCCACGTTCTTTCCATGGTAAGTAATAATGTATGTTTGTAACTAGTAAGCCGTAGTTCTTGAAGTACACGGTTTTCCACGTTCTTTCCGTGGTAAGTAATAATGTATGTTTGTAACTAGTAACCCGTAGTTCTTGAAGTTCATGGTTTCCCACGTTCTTTCCGTGGTAAGTTATAATGTATGTTTGTAACTAGTTAGCCGTAGTTCTTGAAGTTCATGGTTTTCCACGTTCTTTCCGTGGTAAGTAATAATGTATGTTTGTAACTAGTAAGCCGTAGTTCTTGAAGTTCATGGTTTTCCACGTTCTTTCCGTGGTAAGTAATAATGTATGTTTGTAACTAGTAAGCCGTAGTTCCTGAAGTTCATGGTTTTCCAGGTTATTTCCATGGTAAGTAATAATGTATGTTTGTAACTAGTAAACCGTAGTTCTTGAAGTTCATGGTTTTCCAGGTTATTTCCATGGTAAGTAATAATGTATGTTTGTAACTAGTAAGCCGTAGTTCTTGAAGTACATGGTTTTCCAGGTTATTTCCATGGTAAGTAATAATGTATGTTTGTAACTAGTAAGCCGTAGTTCTTGAAGTTCATGGTTTTCCAGGTTATTTCCGTGGTAAGTAATAATGTATGTTTGTAACTAGTAAGCCGTAGTTTTTTGAAGTTCATGGTTTTCCAGGTTATTTCCATGGTAAAGTAATAATGTATGTTTGTGACTAGTAAGCCGTAGTTCTTGAAGTTCATGGTTTTCAGGTTATTTCCATGGTAAGTAATAATGTATGTTTGTAACTAGTAAGCCGTAGTTCTTGAAGTACATGGTTTTCCACGTTCTTTCCGTGGTAAGTAATAATGTATGTTTGTAACTAGTAAGCCGTAGTTCTTGAAGTACATGGTTTTCCACGTTCTTTCCGTGGTAAGTAATAATGTATGTTTGTAACTAGTAAGCCGTAGTTCTTGAAGTTCATGGTTTTCCACGTTCTTTTCGTGGTAAGTAATAATGTATGTTTGTAACTAGTAAGCCGTAGTTCTTGAAGTTCATGGTTTCCACGTTCTTTTCGTGGTAAGTAATAATGTATGTTTGTAACTAGTAAGCCGTAGTTCTTGAAGTTCATGGTTTTCCAGGTTATTTCCATGGTAAGTAATAATGTATGTTTGTAACTAGTAAGCCGTAGTTCTTGAAGTACATGGTTTTCCACGTTCTTTCCGTGGTAAGTAATAATGTATGTTTGTAACTAGTAACCCGTAATTCCTGAAGTTCATGGTTTCCCACGTTCTTTCCGTGGTAAGTTATAATGTATGTTTGTAACTAGTTAGCCGTAGTTCTTGAAGTTCATGGTTTTCCACGTTCTTTCCGTGGTAAGTAATAATGTATGTTTGTAACTAGTAAGCCGTAGTTCTTGAAGTACATGGTTTTCCAGGTTATTTCCATGGTAAGTAATAATGTATGTTTGTAACTAGTAAGCCGTAGTTCTTGAAGTTCATGGTTTTCAGGTTACTTCCGTGGTAAGTAATAATGTATGTTTGTAACTAGTAAGCCGTAGTTTTGAAGTTCATGGTTTTCCAGGTTATTTCCATGGTAAGTAATAATGTATGTTTGTAACTAGTAAGCCGTAGTTCTTGAAGTTCATGGTTTTCCAGGTTATTTCCATGGTAAGTAATAATGTATGTTTGTAACTAGTAAGCCGTAGTTCTTGAAGTTCATGGTTTTCCACGTTCTTTCCGTGGTAAATAATAATGTATGTTTGTAACTAGTAAGCCGTAGTTCTTGAAGTTCATGGTTTCCACGTTCTTTCCATGGTAAGTAATAATGTATGTTTGTAACTAGTAAGCCGTAGTTCTTGAAGTTCATGGTTTTCCACGTTCTTTCCGTGGTAAGTAATAATGTATGTTTGTAACTAGTAAGCCGTAGTTCTTGAAGTTCATGGTTTCCACGTTCTTTCCATGGTAAGTAATAATGTATGTTTGTAACTAGTAAGCCGTAGTTCTTGAAGTACACGGTTTTCCACGTTCTTTCCGTGGTAAGTAATAATGTATGTTTGTAACTAGTAACCCGTAGTTCTTGAAGTTCATGGTTTCCACGTTCTTTCCGTGGTAAGTTATAATGTATGTTTGTAACTAGTTAGCCGTAGTTCTTGAAGTTCATGGTTTTCCACGTTCTTTCCGTGGTAAGTAATAATGTATGTTTGTAACTAGTAAGCCGTAGTTCTTGAAGTTCATGGTTTTCCACGTTCTTTCCGTGGTAAGTAATAATGTATGTTTGTAACTAGTAAGCCGTAGTTCTTCAAGTTCATGGTTTTCCAGGTTATTTCCATGGTAAGTAATAATGTATGTTTGTAACTAGTAAACCGTAGTTCTTGAAGTTCATGGTTTTCCAGGTTATTTCCATGGTAAGTAATAATGTATGTTTGTAACTAGTAAGCCGTAGTTCTTGAAGTACATGGTTTTCAGGTTATTTCCATGGTAAGTAATAATGTATGTTTGTAACTAGTAAGCCGTAGTTCTTGAAGTTCATGGTTTTCCAGGTTATTTCCGTGGTAAGTAATAATGTATGTTTGTAACTAGTAAGCCGTAGTTTTTGAAGTTCATGGTTTTCCAGGTTATTTCCATGGTAAGTAATAATGTATGTTTGTAACTAGTAAGCCGTAGTTCTTGAAGTTCATGGTTTTCCAGGTTATTTCCATGAAAAGTAATAATGTATGTTTGTAACTAGTAAGCCGTAGTTCTTGAAGTACATGGTTTTCCACGTTCTTTCCGTGGTAAGTAATAATGTATGTTTGTAACTAGTAAGCCGTAGTTCTTGAAGTACATGGTTTTCCACGTTCTTTCCGTGGTAAGTAATAATGTATGTTTGTAACTAGTAAGCCGTAGTTCTTGAAGTTCATGGTTTTCCACGTTCTTTTCGTGGTAAGTAATAATGTATGTTTGTAACTAGTAAGCCGTAGTTCTTGAAGTACATGGTTTTCCACGTTCTTTCCGTGGTAAGTAATAATGTATGTTTGTAACTAGTAAGCCGTAGTTCTTGAAGTTCATGGTTTTCCACGTTCTTTCCGTGGTAAGTAATAATGTATGTTTGTAACTAGTAAGCCGTAGTTCTTGAAGTTCATGGTTTCCACGTTCTTTCCATGGTAAGTAATAATGTATGTTTGTAACTAGTAAGCCGTAGTTCTTGAAGTACACGGTTTTCCACGTTCTTTCCGTGGTAAGTAATAATGTATGTTTGTAACTAGTAACCCGTAGTTCTTGAAGTTCATGGTTTCCCACGTTCTTTCCGTGGTAAGTTATAATGTATGTTTGTAACTAGTTAGCCGTAGTTCTTGAAGTTCATGGTTTTCCACGTTCTTTCCGTGGTAAGTAATAATGTATGTTTGTAACTAGTAAGCCGTAGTTCTTGAAGTTCATGGTTTTCCACGTTCTTTCCGTGGTAAGTAATAATGTATGTTTGTAACTAGTAAGCCGTAGTTCTTGAAGTTCATGGTTTTCCAGGTTATTTCCATGGTAAGTAATAATGTATGTTTGTAACTAGTAAACCGTAGTTCTTGAAGTTCATGGTTTTCCAGGTTATTTCCATGGTAAGTAATAATGTATGTTTGTAACTAGTAAGCCGTAGTTCTTGAAGTACATGGTTTTCCAGGTTATTTCCATGGTAAGTAATAATGTATGTTTGTAACTAGTAAGCCGTAGTTCTTGAAGTTCATGGTTTTCAGGTTATTTCCGTGGTAAGTAATAATGTATGTTTGTAACTAGTAAGCCGTAGTTTTGAAGTTCATGGTTTTCCAGGTTATTTCCATGGTAAGTAATAATGTATGTTTGTAACTAGTAAGCCGTAGTTCTTGAAGTTCATGGTTTTCCAGGTTATTTCCATGGTAAGTAATAATGTATGTTTGTAACTAGTAAGCCGTAGTTCTTGAAGTACATGGTTTTCCACGTTCTTTCCGTGGTAAGTAATAATGTATGTTTGTAACTAGTAAGCCGTAGTTCTTGAAGTACATGGTTTTCCACGTTCTTTCCGTGGTAAGTAATAATGTATGTTTGTAACTAGTAAGCCGTAGTTCTTGAAGTTCATGGTTTTCCACGTTCTTTTCGTGGTAAGTAATAATGTATGTTTGTAACTAGTAAGCCGTAGTTCTTGAAGTTCATGGTTTTCCACGTTCTTTTCGTGGTAAGTAATAATGTATGTTTGTAACTAGTAAGCCGTAGTTCTTGAAGTTCATGGTTTTCCAGGTTATTTCCATGGTAAGTAATAATGTATGTTTGTAACTAGTAAGCCGTAGTTCTTGAAGTACATGGTTTTCCACGTTCTTTCCGTGGTAAGTAATAATGTATGTTTGTAACTAGTAACCCGTAATTCCTGAAGTTCATGGTTTCCACGTTCTTTCCGTGGTAAGTTATAATGTATGTTTGTAACTAGTTAGCCGTAGTTCTTGAAGTTCATGGTTTTCCACGTTCTTTCCGTGGTAAGTAATAATGTATGTTTGTAACTAGTAAGCCGTAGTTCTTGAAATTACATGGTTTTCCAGGTTATTTCCATGGTAAGTAATAATATATGTTTGTAACTAGTAAGCCGTAGTTCTTGAAGTTCATGGTTTTCAGGTTACTTCCGTGGTAAGTAATAATGTATGTTTGTAACTAGTAAGCCGTAGTTTTTGAAGTTCATGGTTTTCAGGTTATTTCCATGGTAAGTAATAATGTATGTTTGTAACTAGTAAGCCGTAGTTCTTGAAGTTCATGGTTTTCCAGGTTATTTCCATGGTAAGTAATAATGTATGTTTGTAACTAGTAAGCCGTAGTTCTTGAAGTTCATGGTTTTCCACGTTCTTTCCGTGGTAAATAATAATGTATGTTTGTAACTAGTAAGCCGTAGTTCTTGAAGTTCATGGTTTCCACGTTCTTTCCATGGTAAGTAATAATGTATGTTTGTAACTAGTAAGCCGTAGTTCTTGAAGTTCATGGTTTTCCACGTTCTTTCCGTGGTAAGTAATAATGTATGTTTGTAACTAGTAAGCCGTAGTTCTTGAAGTTCATGGTTTCCACGTTCTTTCCATGGTAAGTAATAATGTATGTTTGTAACTAGTAAGCCGTAGTTCTTGAAGTACATGGTTTTCCAGGTTATTTCCATGGTAAGTAATAATGTATGTTTGTAACTAGTAAGCCGTAGTTCTTGAAGTTCATGGTTTTCCAGGTTATTTCCGTGGTAAGTAATAATGTATGTTTGTAACTAGTAAGCCGTAGTTTTTGAAGTTCATGGTTTTCCAGGTTATTTCCATGGTAAGTAATAATGTATGTTTGTAACTAGTAAGCCGTAGTTCTTGAAGTTCATGGTTTTCCAGGTTATTTCCATGGTAAGTAATAATGTATGTTTGTAACTAGTAAGCCGTAGTTCTTGAAGTTCATGGTTTTCCACGTTCTTTCCGTGGTAAGTAATAATGTATGTTTGTAACTAGTAAGCCGTAGTTCTTGAAGTACATGGTTTTCCACGTTCTTTCCGTGGTAAGTAATAATGTATGTTTGTAACTAGTAAGCCGTAGTTCTTGAAGTTCATGGTTTTCCACGTTCTTTTCGTGGTAAGTAATAATGTATGTTTGTAACTAGTAAGCCGTAGTTCTTGAAGTACATGGTTTTCCACGTTCTTTCCGTGGTAAGTAATAATGTATGTTTGTAACTAGTAAGCCGTAGTTCTTGAAGTTCATGGTTTTCCACGTTCTTTCCGTGGTAAGTAATAATGTATGTTTGTAACTAGTAAGCCGTAGTTCTTGAAGTTCATGGTTTTCCACGTTCTTTCCATGGTAAGTAATAATGTATGTTTGTAACTAGTAAGCCGTAGTTCTTGAAGTTACACGGTTTTCCACGTTCTTTCCGTGGTAAGTAATAATGTATGTTTGTAACTAGTAACCCGTAGTTCTTGAAGTTCATGGTTTCCACGTTCTTTCCGTGGTAAGTTATAATGTATGTTTGTAACTAGTTAGCCGTAGTTCTTGAAGTTCATGGTTTTCCACGTTCTTTCCGTGGTAAGTAATAATGTATGTTTGTAACTAGTAAGCCGTAGTTCTTGAAGTTCATGGTTTTCCACGTTCTTTCCGTGGTAAGTAATAATGTATGTTTGTAACTAGTAAGCCGTAGTTCTTGAAGTTCATGGTTTTCCAGGTTATTTCCATGGTAAGTAATAATGTATGTTTGTAACTAGTAAACCGTAGTTCTTGAAGTTCATGGTTTTCCAGGTTATTTCCATGGTAAGTAATAATGTATGTTTGTAACTAGTAAGCCGTAGTTCTTGAAGTTCATGGTTTTCAGGTTATTTCCATGGTAAGTAATAATGTATGTTTGTAACTAGTAAGCCGTAGTTCTTGAAGTACATGGTTTTCCAGGTTATTTCCATGGTAAGTAATAATGTATGTTTGTAACTAGTAAGCCGTAGTTCTTGAAGTTCATGGTTTTCCAGGTTATTTCCGTGGTAAGTAATAATGTATGTTTGTAACTAGTAAGCCGTAGTTTTTGAAGTTCATGGTTTTCCAGGTTATTTCCATGGTAAGTAATAATGTATGTTTGTAACTAGTAAGCCGTAGTTCTTGAAGTTCATGGTTTTCCAGGTTATTTCCATGGTAAGTAATAATGTATGTTTGTAACTAGTAAGCCGTAGTTCTTGAAGTACATGGTTTTCCACGTTCTTTCCGTGGTAAGTAATAATGTATGTTTGTAACTAGTAAGCCGTAGTTCTTGAAGTACATGGTTTTCCACGTTCTTTCCGTGGTAAGTAATAATGTATGTTTGTAACTAGTAAGCCGTAGTTCTTGAAGTTCATGGTTTTCCACGTTCTTTTCGTGGTAAGTAATAATGTATGTTTGTAACTAGTAAGCCGTAGTTCTTGAAGTTCATGGTTTCCACGTTCTTTTCGTGGTAAGTAATAATGTATGTTTGTAACTAGTAAGCCGTAGTTCTTGAAGTTCATGGTTTTCCAGGTTATTTCCATGGTAAGTAATAATGTATGTTTGTAACTAGTAAGCCGTAGTTCTTGAAGTACATGGTTTTCCACGTTCTTTCCGTGGTAAGTAATAATGTATGTTTGTAACTAGTAACCCGTAATTCCTGAAGTTCATGGTTTCCCACGTTCTTTCCGTGGTAAGTTATAATGTATGTTTGTAACTAGTTAGCCGTAGTTCTTGAAGTTCATGGTTTTCCACGTTCTTTCCGTGGTAAGTAATAATGTATGTTTGTAACTAGTAAGCCGTAGTTCTTGAAGTACATGGTTTTCCAGGTTATTTCCATGGTAAGTAATAATGTATGTTTGTAACTAGTAAGCCGTAGTTCTTGAAGTTCATGGTTTTCCAGGTTACTTCCGTGGTAAGTAATAATGTATGTTTGTAACTAGTAAGCCGTAGTTTTTGAAGTTCATGGTTTTCCACGTTCTTTTCGTGGTAAGTAATAATGTATGTTTGTAACTAGTAAGCCGTAGTTCTTGAAGTTCATGGTTTTCCACGTTCTTTTCGTGGTAAGTAATAATGTATGTTTGTAACTAGTAAGCCGTAGTTCTTGAAGTACATGGTTTTCCACGTTCTTTCCGTGGTAAGTAATAATGTATGTTTGTAACTAGTAAGCCGTAGTTCTTGAAGTTCATGGTTTCCACGTTCTTTCCATGGTAAGTAATAATGTATGTTTGTAACTAGTAAGCCGTAGTTCTTGAAGTACACGGTTTTCCACGTTCTTTCCGTGGTAAGTAATAATGTATGTTTGTAACTAGTAAGCCGTAGTTCTTGAAGTTCATGGTTTTCCAGGTTATTTCCGTGGTAAGTAATAATGTATGTTTGTAACTAGTAAGCCGTAGTTTTTGAAGTTCATGGTTTTCCAGGTTATTTCCATGGTAAGTAATAATGTATGTTTGTAACTAGTAAGCCGTAGTTCTTGAAGTTCATGGTTTTCCAGGTTATTTCCATGGTAAGTAATAATGTATGTTTGTAACTAGTAAGCCGTAGTTCTTGAAGTACATGGTTTTCCACGTTCTTTCCGTGGTAAGTAATAATGTATGTTTGTAACTAGTAAGCCGTAGTTCTTGAAGTACATGGTTTTCCACGTTCTTTCCGTGGTAAGTAATAATGTATGTTTGTAACTAGTAAGCCGTAGTTCTTGAAGTTCATGGTTTTCCACGTTCTTTTCGTGGTAAGTAATAATGTATGTTTGTAACTAGTAAGCCGTAGTTCTTGAAGTACATGGTTTTCCACGTTCTTTCCGTGGTAAGTAATAATGTATGTTTGTAACTAGTAAGCCGTAGTTCTTGAAGTACATGGTTTTCCACGTTCTTTCCGTGGTAAGTAATAATGTATGTTTGTAACTAGTAAGCCGTAGTTCTTGAAGTACATGGTTTTCCACGTTCTTTCCGTGGTAAGTAATAATGTATGTTTGTAACTAGTAAGCCGTAGTTCTTGAAGTTCATGGTTTTCCACGTTCTTTTCGTGGTAAGTAATAATGTATGTTTGTAACTAGTAAGCCGTAGTTCTTGAAGTTCATGGTTTCCACGTTCTTTTCGTGGTAAGTAATAATGTATGTTTGTAACTAGTAAGCCGTAGTTCTTGAAGTTCATGGTTTTCCAGGTTATTTCCATGGTAAGTAATAATGTATGTTTGTAACTAGTAAGCCGTAGTTCTTGAAGTACATGGTTTTCCACGTTCTTTCCGTGGTAAGTAATAATGTATGTTTGTAACTAGTAACCCGTAATTCCTGAAGTTCATGGTTTCCCACGTTCTTTCCGTGGTAAGTTATAATGTATGTTTGTAACTAGTTAGCCGTAGTTCTTGAAGTTCATGGTTTTCCACGTTCTTTCCGTGGTAAGTAATAATGTATGTTTGTAACTAGTAAGCCGTAGTTCTTGAAGTCATGGTTTTCCAGGTTATTTCCATGGTAAGTAATAATGTATGTTTGTAACTAGTAAGCCGTAGTTCTTGAAGTTCATGGTTTTCCAGGTTACTTCCGTGGTAAGTAATAATGTATGTTTGTAACTAGTAAGCCGTAGTTTTTGAAGTTCATGGTTTTCCAGGTTATTTCCATGGTAAGTAATAATGTATGTTTGTAACTAGTAAGCCGTAGTTCTTGAAGTTCATGGTTTTCCAGGTTATTTCCATGGTAAGTAATAATGTATGTTTGTAACTAGTAAGCCGTAGTTCTTGAAGTTCATGGTTTTCCACGTTCTTTCCGTGGTAAATAATAATGTATGTTTGTAACTAGTAAGCCGTAGTTCTTGAAGTTCATGGTTTCCACGTTCTTTCCATGGTAAGTAATAATGTATGTTTGTAACTAGTAAGCCGTAGTTCTTGAAGTTCATGGTTTTCCAGGTTATTTCCATGGTAAGTAATAATGTATGTTTGTAACTAGTAAACCGTAGTTCTTGAAGTTCATGGTTTTCCAGGTTATTTCCATGGTAAGTAATAATGTATGTTTGTAACTAGTAAGCCGTAGTTCTTGAAGTTCATGGTTTTCCAGGTTATTTCCATGGTAAGTAATAATGTATGTTTGTAACTAGTAAGCCGTAGTTCTTGAAGTACATGGTTTTCCAGGTTATTTCCATGGTAAGTAATAATGTATGTTTGTAACTAGTAAGCCGTAGTTCTTGAAGTTCATGGTTTTCCAGGTTATTTCCGTGGTAAGTAATAATGTATGTTTGTAACTAGTAAGCCGTAGTTTTTTGAAGTTCATGGTTTTCCAGGTTATTTCCATGGTAAGTAATAATGTATGTTTGTAACTAGTAAGCCGTAGTTCTTGAAGTTCATGGTTTTCAGGTTATTTCCATGGTAAGTAATAATGTATGTTTGTAACTAGTAAGCCGTAGTTCTTGAAGTACATGGTTTTCCACGTTCTTTCCGTGGTAAGTAATAATGTATGTTTGTAACTAGTAAGCCGTAGTTCTTGAAGTACATGGTTTTCCACGTTCTTTCCGTGGTAAGTAATAATGTATGTTTGTAACTAGTAAGCCGTAGTTCTTGAAGTTCATGGTTTTCCACGTTCTTTTCGTGGTAAGTAATAATGTATGTTTGTAACTAGTAAGCCGTAGTTCTTGAAGTTCATGGTTTCCACGTTCTTTTCGTGGTAAGTAATAATGTATGTTTGTAACTAGTAAGCCGTAGTTCTTGAAGTTCATGGTTTTCCAGGTTATTTCCATGGTAAGTAATAATGTATGTTTGTAACTAGTAAGCCGTAGTTCTTGAAGTACATGGTTTTCCACGTTCTTTCCGTGGTAAGTAATAATGTATGTTTGTAACTAGTAACCCGTAATTCCTGAAGTTCATGGTTTCCCGTTCTTTCCGTGGTAAGTTATAATGTATGTTTGTAACTAGTTAGCCGTAGTTCTTGAAGTTCATGGTTTTCCACGTTCTTTCCGTGGTAAGTAATAATGTATGTTTGTAACTAGTAAGCCGTAGTTCTTGAAATTACATGGTTTTCCAGGTTATTTCCATGGTAAGTAATAATGTATGTTTGTAACTAGTAAGCCGTAGTTCTTGAAGTTCATGGTTTTCCAGGTTACTTCCGTGGTAAGTAATAATGTATGTTTGTAACTAGTAAGCCGTAGTTTTTGAAGTTCATGGTTTTCCACGTTCTTTTCGTGGTAAGTAATAATGTATGTTTGTAACTAGTAAGCCGTAGTTCTTGAAGTTCATGGTTTTCCACGTTCTTTTCGTGGTAAGTAATAATGTATGTTTGTAACTAGTAAGCCGTAGTTCTTGAAGTACATGGTTTTCCACGTTCTTTCCGTGGTAAGTAATAATGTATGTTTGTAACTAGTAAGCCGTAGTTCTTGAAGTTCATGGTTTCCACGTTCTTTCCATGGTAAAGTAATAATGTATGTTTGTAACTAGTAAGCCGTAGTTCTTGAAGTACACGGTTTTCCACGTTCTTTCCGTGGTAAGTAATAATGTATGTTTGTAACTAGTAAGCCGTAGTTCTTGAAGTTCATGGTTTTCCAGGTTATTTCCGTGGTAAGTAATAATGTATGTTTGTAACTAGTAAGCCGTAGTTTTTTGAAGTTCATGGTTTTCCAGGTTATTTCCATGGTAAGTAATAATGTATGTTTGTAACTAGTAAGCCGTAGTTCTTGAAGTTCATGGTTTTCAGGTTATTTCCATGGTAAGTAATAATGTATGTTTGTAACTAGTAAGCCGTAGTTCTTGAAGTTACATGGTTTTCCACGTTCTTTCCGTGGTAAGTAATAATGTATGTTTGTAACTAGTAAGCCGTAGTTCTTGAAGTACATGGTTTTCCACGTTCTTTCCGTGGTAAGTAATAATGTATGTTTGTAACTAGTAAGCCGTAGTTCTTGAAGTTCATGGTTTTCCACGTTCTTTTCGTGGTAAAGTAATAATGTATGTTTGTAACTAGTAAGCCGTAGTTCTTGAAGTACATGGTTTTCCACGTTCTTTCCGTGGTAAGTAATAATGTATGTTTGTAACTAGTAAGCCGTAGTTCTTGAAGTACATGGTTTTCCACGTTCTTTCCGTGGTAAGTAATAATGTATGTTTGTAACTAGTAAGCCGTAGTTCTTGAAGTACATGGTTTTCCACGTTCTTTCCGTGGTAAGTAATAATGTATGTTTGTAACTAGTAAGCCGTAGTTCTTGAAGTTCATGGTTTTCCACGTTCTTTTCGTGGTAAGTAATAATGTATGTTTGTAACTAGTAAGCCGTAGTTCTTGAAGTTCATGGTTTCCACGTTCTTTTCGTGGTAAGTAATAATGTATGTTTGTAACTAGTAAGCCGTAGTTCTTGAAGTTCATGGTTTTCCAGGTTATTTCCATGGTAAGTAATAATGTATGTTTGTAACTAGTAAGCCGTAGTTCTTGAAGTTACATGGTTTTCCACGTTCTTTCCGTGGTAAGTAATAATGTATGTTTGTAACTAGTAACCCGTAATTCCTGAAGTTCATGGTTTCCCACGTTCTTTCCGTGGTAAGTTATAATGTATGTTTGTAACTAGTTAGCCGTAGTTCTTGAAGTTCATGGTTTTCCACGTTCTTTCCGTGGTAAGTAATAATGTATGTTTGTAACTAGTAAGCCGTAGTTCTTGAAGTTACATGGTTTTCCAGGTTATTTCCATGGTAAGTAATAATGTATGTTTGTAACTAGTAAGCCGTAGTTCTTGAAGTTCATGGTTTTCCAGGTTACTTCCGTGGTAAATAATAATGTATGTTTGTAACTAGTAAGCCGTAGTTTTTTTGAAGTTCATGGTTTTCCAGGTTATTTCCATGGTAAGTAATAATGTATGTTTGTAACTAGTAAGCCGTAGTTCTTGAAGTTCATGGTTTTCCAGGTTATTTCCATGGTAAGTAATAATGTATGTTTGTAACTAGTAAGCCGTAGTTCTTGAAGTTCATGGTTTTCCACGTTCTTTCCGTGGTAAATAATAATGTATGTTTGTAACTAGTAAGCCGTAGTTCTTGAAGTTCATGGTTTCCACGTTCTTTCCATGGTAAGTAATAATGTATGTTTGTAACTAGTAAGCCGTAGTTCTTGAAGTTCATGGTTTTCCACGTTCTTTCCGTGGTAAGTAATAATGTATGTTTGTAACTAGTAAGCCGTATTTCTTGAAGTACATGGTTTTCCACGTTCTTTCCGTGGTAAGTAATAATGTATGTTTGTAACTAGTAAGCCGTAGTTCTTGAAGTTCATGGTTTTCCACGTTCTTTTCGTGGTAAGTAATAATGTATGTTTGTAACTAGTAAGCCGTAGTTCTTGAAGTTCATGGTTTCCACGTTCTTTCCGTGGTAAGTAATAATGTATGTTTGTAACTAGTAAGCCGTAGTTCTTGAAGTACATGGTTTTCCACGTTCTTTCCGTGGTAAGTAATAATGTATGTTTGTAACTAGTAAGCCGTAGTTCTTGAAGTTCATGGTTTCCTCGTTCTTTCCATGGTAAGTAATAATGTATGTTTGTAACTAGTAAGCCGTAGTTCTTGAAGTTCATGGTTTTCACGTTCTTTCCGTGGTAAGTAATAATGTATGTTTGTAACTAGTAAGCCGTAGTTCTTGAAGTACATGGTTTTCCACGTTCTTTCCGTGGTAAGTAATAATGTATGTTTGTAACTAGTAAGCCGTAGTTCTTGAAGTTCATGGTTTCCACGTTCTTTCCATGGTAAGTAATAATGTATGTTTGTAACTAGTAAGCCGTAGTTCTTGAAGTTCATGGTTTCCACGTTCTTTCCATGGTAAGTAATAATGTATGTTTGTAACTAGTAAGCCGTAGTTCTTGAAGTTCATGGTTTCCACGTTCTTTTCGTGGTAAGTAATAATGTATGTTTGTAACTAGTAAGCCGTAGTTCTTGAAGTTCATGGTTTTCCAGGTTCTTTCCATGGTAAGTAATAATGTATGTTTGTAACTAGTAAGCCGTAGTTCTTGAAGTTCATGGTTTTCCACGTTCTTTCCGTGGTAAGTAATAATGTATGTTTGTAACTAGTAAGCCGTAGTTCTTGAAGTTCATGGTTTTCCACGTTCTTTTCGTGGTAAGTAATAATGTATGTTTGTAACTAGTAAGCCGTAGTTCTTGAAGTTCATGGTTTCCACGCTCTTTCCATGGTAAGTAATAATGTATGTTTGTAACTAGTTAGCCGTTGTTCTTGAAGTACATGGTTTTCCAGGTTATTTCCATGGTAAGTAATAATGTATGTTTGTAACTAGTAAGCCGTAGTTCTTGAAGTACATGGTTTTCCAGGTTATTTCCATGGTAAGTAATTAATTTTAATTACTAACCTTGTTTTAAAGTCTTTATAATATTAGGTTATTTTATGTTATAATTCAGGCTACTTGTAAAGTGGTACCTACTTATATTTTATCGGGTCAGTCGGAGGACGTCATTCTGTACAGTCTGTACTCGCTATTTAAAGTACTCAAGTCTCTACTGTGTGTAACGAACTGTTCATTTAGTCATGAAATTATTCTAATTTTTAACAGACTAGTCTCATCTTGACTTATTTCTGTTTATACAGTAAATGTTTTGTTTGATGTGCACGTGCATGGCGCACGAAGTCGTAATAACATATCACGTGATAATGGGCGTGTTTTAAATATCACGCTGTGTGACTAATTATGAAATTGATTCTCAAGTTTATTCCATTTCATGAATAGTCACAGCTATATTCAAATTACTGTGACATCTTTTAAAAGAAACATGTTATTTACTCAGCTATAGTAGGGTAAAATCTGACAAATAGGTTTGTTTGTTTTTGGAATTTCGCACAAAGCTACTCGAGGGCTATCTGTGCTAGCCGTCCCTAATTTTGCAGTGTAAGACTAGAGGAAGGCAGCTAGTCGTCACCACCCACCACCAACTCTTGGGCTACTCTTTTACCAACGAATAGTGGGATTGACCGTCACATTATACGCCCCACGGCTGGGAGGGCGAGCATGTTTAGCGACGCCTGACAAATAGGAGCGTGATTTCTTCTAGTGGCGAGATGCAATTTTCTATACCTTGATGAAAATGATAGAAAATTATGCATACTACGTTTTTAAAATATACTATCTTTAGAAACTGCCTATGAATAGTTTTTAATCGATGATTTCAGATAAAATAAATATGACTGGTTCGCCAGATCTTGTGAAGTTAATTCAAATAAAATTAGTTAGAAATAAGATAACTAGATAATGTTGTAGTATTATATAATTTATTTTTGTCTACATAACAAACTTCTTATTAACCTAAAGAAAATCTATAATAATTACAATTGACTTGATTCATACCCTAACAGTGAAAACGTAATAGGCCTGAAAGACACTGGAAATAAGAGATATAATGTGAGTACGTATTATGAAGAAAGGAAAACACAAGTACAATCGGTTCAATAAAAAATAAGATGGCGCAGAAGTTAATAAAAAAGGGTTGAACTTTGGCATTGTATTGAAACTATTTCAATATGGCTGCCTGTTCTTCCTGACCATTGATAGTGGTAATCACTGGACCTGTTGTTCCTGACCAGTGGTAGTAGTAATTGCCGGACCTGTTCTTCCTGACCAGTGGTAGTGGTAATCACTAGACCTGTTGTTCCTGACCAGTGGTAGTGGTAATCGCCGAACCTGTTGTTCCTGACCAACGGTAGTGGTAATCACTAGATCTGTTGTTCCTGACCAGTGGTAGTGGTAATCGCCGGACCTGTTGTTCCTGACCAACGGTAGTGGTAATCACTAGATCTGTTGTTCCTGACCAGTGGTAATGGTAATCACTAGACCTGTTGTTCCTGACCAGTGGTAGTGGTAATCGCCGAACCTGTTGTTCCTGACCAACGGTAGTGGTAATCACTAGATCTGTTGTTCCTGACCAGTGGTAGTAGTAATCACTAGACCTGTTGTTCCTGACCAGTGGTAGTGGTAATCACTAGACCTGTTGTTCCCGACCAGTGGTAGTGGTAATCACTAGACCTGTTGTTCCTGACCAGTGGTAGTGGTAATCACTAGACCTGTTATTCCTGACCAGTGGTAGTGGTAATCGCCGGACCTGTTGTTCCTGACCAACAGTAGTGGTAATCACTAGATCTGTTGTTCCTGACCAGTGGTAGTGGTAATCACTAGACCTGTTGTTCCTGACCAGTGGTAATGGTAATCACTAGATCTGTTATTCCTGACCAGTGGTAGTGGTAATCACTAGACCTGTTATTCCTGACCAGTGGTAGTGGTACTCGCCGGACCTGTTGTTCCTGACCAACGGTAGTGGTAATCACTAGACCTGTTCTTTACTCTACCCGAAACGACTGTCATGTTTTTTTTGGTTTGTGGATATTTATTCAACCATAAGTATGATCAATGACTTTTTTTTTTTTCAGCCGTTAATCAATTATAGATGTGTTTGTAAAGTAGCTGATAAATATTTATTCGGTCTGTTTCAGAAACATACAACCAGCAAACAAAAAACATTAATATTATTAATGTGTTGTAGTAACTTCAATGTGACGTTATGTGGACTATAGTAACATTTAACGTGATGTTATTTCGATTATATTAATATCCAATAGGGCTTCATCTGAAGATACATCATTCTAATAATTTTGATGTGGTTTTATCTATATACTAATAATGCTAATGAAAATAAGGAATATCATACAATATATTTGCACCTTGTAAAAGTTAAAAGCTGAAACGATTCGACACCAAGGTCAATGGAATTTTATTCAAAAGGTTTACAAACTGGACAACGTAATAAGAAGGTGCACATTTTGGTCCAGTGTGGAATATTTGTAATACTCACGTGTGCTGGGACAGCTGATTTATAGATTTAAATACATTTTATGGCTCAGCTAATTTGTCTTACAGCGTTTGCCATGTATAATAACATATCATTTATACGGACATAACAAAATTGGAACCTTAAGTGGCACCCCAGGCGTTCGTCTACCCCAAACAGCTTGTGTTCTTTGTTCTGAGTCACGAAGATGATAAATCATCAAACCTTGTTAAGCTAAGCCTGTCCTTTTGCTCACCTTTGACAGCGACAAATTAGTTCGCGATACCATCTTCAAACCACACTTTATCTACTGTTTATCCTTCCTGCCTTTACTAATTCAAAGTTGTCGCAGTGCACGCGAATTCAAGTGATCTAGTAGCTCGAGGCGGATATGGATGAGACACTCCCACCAAACAGATTGAATATGGTATTTCAACGGAATTTATTTATAATTACACGTACGATGTGCGCTTCACTCCAGGTAGTCTTTTGAATTATCCGTTTTGTTATCTAACTGCTTTCCTGTTGGCCCGCCATGGCCAAGCGTGTTAAGGCGTTCGACTCGTAATCCGAGGGTCGCGGGTTCGAATCCGGTCGCACTAAACATGCTCGTCATTTCAACCCTGGGTTGTTATAATGTTACGGTCAATCCCACTATTTGTTAGTAAAGAGTAGTTGGCGGTGAGTGGTGATGACTAACTGCCTTCCAGTGCTAAATTAGGGACGGCTAGCGCAGATAGCTATCGTGTAGTTTTCGCGAATTTCAAAACAAAATCTCCAGTTTTACACTGTTAAATTACGGACGGCTAGCGCAGATAGCCCTTGTATAGCTTTGCGCGAAATTCAAAATAAAAATCTTTCCTGTTACTTTTTTTTTTTTCAAGCATGCGTAGTTCTCTATGGAACAGTTTCATGCATTCTTAAAATCCATTCCTGTGTTTAAACATTAAGTTTCCAACTTTATGTAATTGTAAAGGAATGTTTTGAAAGAAACTATGAATCATTAATACAGGCTGTCTACTTTCCTTCGTCCCGCCGTGAGCACAGACTATTCACTCGTTCCTACGTCATTTTACTGTTGTTTTTAAATTTCTATTACATAATTCTTTAAAACTTATCAGTTTTTAGTGAAGGTGTAATTGACAGATTATTTATTTTTTTTAATAGAAAACTTACCTGTAAAATAAACAAATCTCATGACTTTACGTTTATTGCAACTATATCCTCGGCACTAATTATTTGATGAAGCTGCGCCCTCTACAAACAATCATCAGAATGTTTCTGGGGTACTTAATCTTTGTTTGTAGTTCACCTTTCGGAATTTACGACCTAACAAATTTAACAATTTATTTAATGTGCTTTGTTGTAATTTGATGATTGATTAAAACTATTTAACTCCAACTAGCAGCAATAGAGAACATACAAAGTGCATTTATATCGAGTGAATTTGTTTTTTAAAGGTTAGAAGTTAAAACAGGTTTAGAGAGTGTTGGATCTCTGGTGACACAGTTTCCTTCTGGACCGTATGCCCCCCGCTATTACAGCGGTATATCTCCGGATTTACAACGCTAAAATCAGGGGTTCGATTCCCCTCGGTGGGCTGAGCAGATAGCCCTATGTGGCTTTGCTATAAGACAAACACAATCTGGACCGTATATTTTGCCTTGTTAAAGACAGGTGTCGCTACCTATTTATTTATAAATTAAAGTAAACAATTCTCTTGTTTCAAAACTAACTTATATAGTGCTCTTTTATAATTTATTTAAGAAATTCGATTAATAAAGCTAAGCACGCGATATACAGATGAAACGTAGTTGTGGGACCAAACAGTCAGGAATATATATTTAACAGCTATACATGTTAACAATACCGAATCATACTGCTCACATGTTAACAACTTATTTTTTTGAAGTTTGTGGATTTCTGAGCTGACGATCTGAAATCGAATACGTGAGATACCACGGAATATTTTCACACCATCAATTCTGGGTACGTTATAAGAGTGTCAGTCAGTCTCTTAGCCTGAATATTCGATAGTAGATTGTTGCCTTCCATCCGGTCAGTGTGAAAGATTTAGTATCTTCGCCATAAGTATAAAACAAACACTGTTCCCAGTTTATGTGTAATATTACAATATATATAAATAATATTAATACAGATAAAGTTAAGTAAATGAAAACAAATTAAATGAAAGGACTGTTAAAAACACTAAATCCAAACCTCTGATTAATTATATTAGTTTGTTATAACTTAAAACAACCCAAAACGAAAATACAAATGCTACACTAACTGAAAGGATTCCACGGTACAAGCTATAATGTGGGATATAAAATGTACCCTAAGTTTTGGAGGTTACTAAGGAAGTAGGACCTACACTGAGGTGGGGATACACCGTCTCTCAGTTTTAACCTTCATTTGCCAGTCTCACATAAGAAATAAAATAAAAGTATAGCATTAGAAATTAAAATAGATATACAGAGATATAAATTAGGGAAGCAAGATGTGGGTTCCGAAACCCACAATGTCCCACATCTGTATAACCCTTTACTGCCTGCAGATACTTGTGGGAAGGTGATTGCTCTCCAAAGTAAATAAGACAAAAAAAAATAGTTTAATTGAAAATATAGGGTAAGGTGTTACCATTTGAGGGTAAGTAAGTTAAATAAAGTAACCACTTGAAATTAGCATTACAGCCCCCATTATAGTAGAATGGCACTAACTGTTAGCCCAGTAAACAAATTATACTAATATGAAGGGTCCCATCTCGTTATCTAAATTAACTAGTATAACTCCCAACGACAACCCATTATGTCTACTGTAACAATCATCCACATAAAGTAGTGCCAAATTGTTAAATGACCTTATTCATAACTAAAAATAGTTATTAGTAATTTTTAGTAAAATTTCTCCCTAGTTTTCATTTCTTTATATTTATTTAATACATTCTTGTATTTTTTACAGAATAGTTTAATAATTTTAACTAAAGTTTCTTTATTAAATCCATTTACTATAAATTTTTATATCAGTATTTCAACATTATTAATAAAATATTGTAATTCATTACATATTTTACAACATCTGAATAACTGTGAAGTTATAATGTTTATAATAGAAGATATGGTACATTAATATGAAAGAAGGGTAACCCATATCTGAATAACTGTTAAGGTATAATGTTTATAACAGAAGGTATGGTACATTACTATGTAAGGAAGGTAAACAATATATGAATAACTGTTAAGTTATAATGTTTGTAACAGAAGGTATGGTACATTACTATGTAAGGAAGGTAAACAATATATGAATAACTGTTAAGTTATAATGTTTATAACAGAAGGTATGGTACATTACTATGTAAGGAGGGTAAACAATATGTGAATAACTGTTTAGTTATAATGTTTACAATAGATGGGTATGGTACATTACTATGTAAGGAGGGTAAAACATAAATTGAAAAATCAAAATATTTTCTTTTATCTAAATTATTTACATTGGTATCCTTTTTATCAATTACTTTAACTTCTAAATCTAAATAATGTACTTCTGTATTAGAAATTGAAATATTTTCAGCTTCTAATTCTGTTGGATAAATGGTGTCAATAACATTATATATTTCAGAATTATTTATGCTGGTTAAATCATCAATATATCTATAAGTTAAAGTAAAAATATCTGGATTTGTATAGTTTTTAATAAATATATTTTCATAGTAATATAAATATAAATGTGCTACATAAGTAGAATAGTTAGCTCCCATTGGAACTCCTATCATTTGTTTAAAAACCTATTTATATTTTTGAACAATACAATATTATTATAAATACAGAAACTTAATATGTCCTTTATGTTTTTGGAACTATATTTTCTTTTTCCAGTTGTATAAGAAGGATAACAATATTGTTCTATTAATGAATTTAAAACAAAGATTAAATCTTTTAATGGTATTGTGGTATATAATGTTGTAAAATCAAATGTATGAATACTATTTACCTGCTCACACTTTCTTAGACATACTAAAATAGGTTGGTTATTTTTATTATTCAAAACGTTTGTCTTTTGTTGTTAATACTTACTTTTTGTATTTCATCAAGAAATTTAAAATATTAAGTAATTTATTTAATAATGTAGCCAGTTGTTTGATAATTGTTTTTTATAGAATAGGAAATAAATCTGAATTTGATTGGAGATTTATGTAATTTTGGAATAGCATAAAGAAATGGCAAATCTATAAAAGAATTATGTTGAGAAGAAATTTTATGATAAGCTTTAACAAAATTATTAATTACTGTGTCTTTAGATTTGTTGACAAGTTTAAAAGTTTGTGTATTATTAATTTCTTTTATTGTAATTAATGCATGGAAGGTTTAGCACATTATACCAATATTACAGTTAGCTTTATCAATAAGAATTATAACATATTTGTCTTGCAGTTATTTAATCTTATTTCTTAGCTGATTAAATGATAAATCTGTATGGTATTTTTTGATTTATGTAGAATAATATTATTTTTATTTTTAAGTATATATAGTTTCCATTCTAAGAACCATCCAGGTGGATGACCTGTAACATAATTAAGTTTTAAAATATATTCATCAATATTGTTTTCATTAAATTTTAGAATATTATTTTTATTATATTTTGTTGCTATTCTGTATTTAGTTCATTTTTTTATTATTTCACATAATATTTTGTTTTTTATAACATCTAAATTACCAGTAATAATATGTTCATGAAAGGTTTCAACAAATAAACTATTGTCAGATTCACAAAGTAAATTATTAACTACATCTATATTTAAATTAGTTTAAAAGCTTTTATAATTATATATTAATAGAGCAGTTGGAATTTCATATTTATAACTGACAGTAAGTCTTAAGTTTTGCAAGGAAAAATATTATTGTTTATATATTGTAGAATAATTTTAGAAATCTGTAAATCATTAAATATTTCATGTCTAAAATTTATTATCAAATATGAATGTTTTACTTCTGTTTCTCTTTTTCAAAACTTAAACCATCATTAACTTTTAATGGATATTTTATAATGTATACAACTAAGTTATATTTATTTAATACATTAATTTATACTTTTATTTTGGGAAGATTAAGTTCATAAATCTTTTTAAAAAATAGTTTACATATACTAATGTAAAAACTATCTAAATAACTACACAATTCTGAAAAATTAACCCATTTTACTTTATTATTTCCTTTACCTCTAGTTTTCTTATTTTTTATGAATAAAGTTATCTATAAAGAAAAACTAAGCAATATAATAATAATTGCTCAGATTCAAAGCAGTAGAACTATTGAAATCTTGGTTTAATCCATAAGGATATAATGGTTTTTAGTTTTAAAAAGTAAAAGGTTTCTCTTTGAAGTCTATTTGTGTCTTCATTATCTATTTCTTATATATTTATATTAACTGAGGTAAAAGGATGAATCTTGAAATGTTTCAGTGCTGTAGAATTCATTAATATATAATTTATACTTATATGTAATGAGTCTGAAGTTTGACCCACATGTTCCATGTAACATTTAGCACATGTTAATAAATAAATTATAATTTTTATTTTACAAAATGAATTAGTATAAGTAATAGAATGAAAAGTATTCAGAGAAGAATATATGAGACATATTTTGCTGTTACATTTTATTACATTAGCAGCAATATAATTCCTTTACCAGCTTGCTAGGATAAAATAAAATAGTTTCAATTTATCGTCATCTAGTTAAAGCTATTAAATTTCATAAAGTTTGAACAGTGTAATGGAAGGTGCAACATAGTCAGCAACCATTCACATATTTTATATAAATTTTAATGAAATTAAATAATTATATTTAAATGAAGTTAAATGAATAAACAAAATCATGAGGAAGAACTGCGTTAAAACAGAAAGTGCAATCCTCTGATTAATTGTATTATAACCATAAAATTTTCAAGCCCAAAACAAAACACGTTAACATAATTTTTAATTATTTTTTTTAAATCGCTGCACATATTTTTAAAGGTGATCCTAGGCTGCAAGCTACAGCGTGGGATCATAAAATGTACCAAGGTTCTGGAGGTGACAGCGGAGTAGAACCCACATTGCGGTGGGGATACACCATCCATCAGTCTTAACCTCCAATTCACAAGTCTTCCATAAGAAATTTAGAAATTAGGAGGCGGGATGTGGGTGCTTAAGCCCACAATGTCATATCTATATTACCCTAGAATAAGAAAAAGATAAACATAAAAAGATGAAAAAATTGAAAATAAAAATGAAAATAACAGTGAAATAAAAAATAAGGAAAATAAGGTATTACCATTTGGTGGTAAGTATGATAAAACTTACTTCTTGAAGTTAGCATTCCTACCCTCAACATGGTAGAGACACTAATTAACACGACATCAGTAAAGTGACAGTTTACTGTGACTATCATGCTTGTATATGAGGTTCAATGCTAAAATCAGGGTTCCATTCTCCTTGGTGAGCTCAGCAGATAGCCCGATGTGGCTTTGCTATAAGAAAATACATATGCGGTTCAAGGTGTACATCTGCATAAAGTAGTGCCAAGTACTTAAACAATCATATTTTTAACTAAAATAGTTATTAGTATATATGCTACTCACCTGTCTGTAAATGTGGATGTTTCAGATAGTAGGGAACAGGGAACCTGCAGGCTCCAGATACTCAGAACTGAGAGAGGAGTAGGGAGCAGGGGACCTGCAGGCTCTAGATACTCAGAACTGAGAGAGGAGTAGGGAACAGGGGAACCTGCAGGCTCCAGATACTCAGAACTGAGAGGAGTAGGGGAGCAGGGGACCTGCAGGCTCTAGATACTCAGAACTGAGAGAGGAGTAGGAGCAGGGGACCTGCAGGCTCTAGATACTCAGAACTGAGAGATGAGTAGGGAACAGGGAACCTGAAGGCTCAGATACTCAGAACTGAGAGAGGAGAGGAGTAGGGAGCAGGGGACCTGCAGGCTCTAGATACTCAGAACTGAGAGGAGGGAGTAGGGAGAGAGGGGACCTGCAGGCTCTAGATACTCAGAACTGAGAGAGGAGTGAGGGAGAAAGAGGGACCTGCAGGCTCAGATACTCAAAACTAGAGAGAGGAGTAGGGAGCAGGGGACCTGCAGGCTCTAGATACTCAGAACTGAGAGAGGAGCAGGAGCAGGTGACCTGCAGGCTCTAGATACTCAGAACTGGGGAGGGAGTAGGGGAGCAGGAGGCCTGAAGGCTCTAGCTACTCAGAACTGAGAGAGGAGTAGGGAGCAGGGGCCTGCAGGCTCTAGACACTCAGAACTGAGGAGGAGGAGAGGAGCAGAGGGCCTGCAGGCTCTAGCTACTCAGAACAGAAAGAGGAGTAGGGAGCAGGGGGCCTGCAGGCTCTAGACACTCAGAACTGAGAGAGGAAATTAAGTGTTTATTGGTTTAAAATCCATCTAGCAAAATTGTTTGGCAAAACCAATTACATTTCAAAATTCACACACTCAACAGACACATTTGAGCTCCAAAGAAACTTATTTCCAGTTGCAATGTCTATTGGCTTCATTCTTCCGCCTTGAAACCAAGATGGAAGCTTTCTAAATTAAATTGTTTGAAGAAAAGTATCGATAGTGGAGTAATTTATACGTTTCATTATTTTCCAGACGTATCGGAGAACATTACATCTTACTTTTATAATATAGAAACTTGTTTTAGGACATTTAGATAGCCTGGGAGCCAACTTTAATGAATATTTTCCTTTTTTCATGTGGGTAATGGATCCTTCATCTTTTCTGACAGTGAAAGCAAATGAACTGTCATTTTCAGTCCGTTACATAGCAACGATACGCAACTGAAAAAAAAACAATATTAAAATGTCTATCTTTGGATACTTTCTCAACAAAAGAAATATTGAAATCTCTATATTATTCACACCTGTCTACAACGTAACTTCAATGCATAAGAACCAACATCACGTAACTTCCTTAGAACTTACTAGACGTTCTACGCCGTCTAGCAGCAAACTACAACATTAAAAATATAACTTTTGTACTATAAATTCGATTTCTACTGACTTCAATTACCTATAATTTGTAATTGGGTTTCACGCGACTTAGAGGCAAAGTTTTTATTTTCAAAAGTACTTGTTAACTTAAAGATCATGTGATAAATACTGGATTATCCAGAATTTAAACACAGATGTGTTAATTGTCCAAATTTACTTCATATACAACTGTACCTGACGCTTTCGCTATGTTTATAAACTTCACGTACAACTAGACCTGACACTTTCACTATGTTTATACACTTCACATACAACTATATCTGACACTTTCACAATGTTTATACACTTCACGTACAACTAGACCTGACACTTTCACTAGGTTTATAAACTTCACGTTACAACTATACCTGACTTGGCTTTAACTATGTTTATAAACTTCACATACAACTGGACCTGACACTTTAACTATATTTATACACTTCACATACAACTATACCTAACACTTTCACTATGTTTATAAACTTCACATACAACTATACCTGACGCTTTCACTATGTTTATAAACTTCACGTGCAATGGACCTGACGCTCACTATGTTTATAAACTTCACGTGCAATGGACCTGACCTTTCACTATGTTTATAAACTTCACGTACAACTATGCCTGACAGCTTTCGCTAGGTTTATAAACTTCACGTACAATGGACCTGAGGCGCTTTCACTATGTTTATAAACTTCACGTACAATGGACCTGACGCTTTCACTATGTTTATAAACTTCACGTGCGCAACTGGACCTGACAGCTTTAACTATGTTTATGCCTTCACATACAACTATACCTGACAGCTTTCACTAGGTTTATAAACTTCACGTGCAATAGACCTGACGCTTTCACTATGTTTTATAGGCTTCACGTGCAATATACCTGACGCTTTCACAATGTTTATGCACTTCACGTGCAACTGGACCTGACGCTTTCACTAACTGGTTTATAAGGCTTCACGTGCAATGGACCCTGAGCAGCTTTAACTATGTTTATAAACTTCACGGTACAACTGGACCTGACCTTTAACTATGTTTATGCAGCTTCACATACAACTATGCCTGAGGCAAAGCTCACTATGTTTATAAGGCTTCACATACAACTATACCTGACGCTTTCACTATGTTTATAAACTTCACGTGCAACTGGACCTGACACAACTCACTATGTTTATAAACTTCACGTACAACTGGACCTGACAGCTAACTATGTTTATGCAGCTTCACATACAACTATACCTGACGCTTTCACTGGGTTTATAAACTTCACGTGTTACAACTGGATTCTGACTACTTTCACTATGTTTATAAACTTCACGTGCAATATACCTGACGCTTTAACTAGGTTTATAAACTTCACGTATACTATAATCTGACCGCTTTCATGATGTTTATGCAGCTTCACGTTGCAACTGGACCTGACCGCTTTCACTTGGTTTATGAGGCTTCACGTACAACTATGCCTGACCGCTCACTATGTTTATAAGCTTCACGTGCAACTGGACCTGACACGCTCACTATGTTTATAGGCTTCACATACAACTGGACCCTGACAGCTTTAACTATGTTTATGCACTCACAAGCTGGACCTGACATACATGTTTTTATGCCTGACCTGCTTTCTCACTATGTTTATAAGGCTTCACATACAAGCTATGCCTGACCGCTCACTATGTTTATAGGCTTCGCGTGCAACTGGACCTGACGCTCTCGCTGTCGTTTATAAACTTCACGTACAATGGACCTGAGCACTTTAACTATGTTTATGCAGCTTCACGTACAACTATACCTGATGGCTGACAGCTCACTAGGTTTATAAAGCTTCGCGTGCAACTGGACCTGACCGCTCACTATGTTTTATAAACTTCACGTTACAACTATGCCTGACCTGACGCAACTAGGTTTATAGACTTCACATTACTGACTATGCCTGACACTTTCACTATGTTTATGGGCTTCACGTGCAATGGACCTGACACTTTCACTATGTTTATAGGCTTCACGTGCAATCTGGACCTGACGCTTTAACTATGTTTATAGCTTCACGTACAACTATACCTGACGCTTCTCGCTATGTTTATAAGCTTCACCTGGCTATACCTGGTACTATTCACTATGGTTTTATAAACTTCGTTGACTATACCTGACACTCCTCACTATCGTTTATAAACTTCACGTACAACTATGCCTGACGCTTTCACTATATGTTTATAAACTTCGCGTTACAACTATACCTGACAGCTTTCACTATGTTTATAAACTTCACGTGCAACTATACCTGACGCTCGCTATGTTTATAGGCTTCGCGTTGGCTATACCTGACAGCTTTCAACTAGGTTTATAGGCTTCACGTGGGCAACTATGCCTGAGCTTGCTCGCTGTGTTTATAGAAGCTTCACGCGCAATATGCCTGACGGCTTGCACTATGTTTATAAACTTCACGTACCTGGCTATGCCTGACAGCTTTCACTATGTTTATAAACTTCACGTACAAACTATACCTGACGCTCACTATGTTTATAGGCTTCGCGTGCAACTATGCCTGAGCGCTCACTAGGTTTATAGGCTTCACGTACTATATGCCTGACACTCGCTATCGTTTATAGGCTTCGCGTGCAATCTGGACCTGACCGCTTTACTATGTTTATGCAGCTTCGCATGCAGCTATGCCTGACGCTGCTATCGTTTATGGGCTTCACGTGGCTATGCCTGACCTTTCGCTATCGTTTATGGAAAACTTCGTTGCAACTATACCTGACCGCTCACTATGTTTATGGGCTTCACGTTAGCTATGCCGGACGCTCACTATCGGTTTATAAACTTCACGTTATGACTATACTGACGCTTTCACTATGTTTATAGGCTTCACGTTACAACTATGCCTGACGCTTTTCGCTAACGTTTATCGACTTCGCGTTTATTGCAACTATACCTGAGCCAGCTTCACTAGGTTTATAGGCTTCGCGTTGCAACTATGCCTGACACTCACTATGGTTTATAAAGCTTCACGTTCTGACTATACCTGACACGCTCACTATGGTTTATAAGGCTTCGTTACATGCAATACTATGACAGCGCTCACTAGGTTTAATGAAGCTTCAGGCACAGCTATGCCTGACGCTTTCACTATGTTTATAGAGCTTCACACCTGACAAGCTGGACCTGACGCTTTCACTATGTTTATAAAGCTTCACGTACAACTAGACCTGACGCTGTTCACTATGTTTATAGAAAGCTTCACGTGCAACTCGGACCCTGACAGCTTTCACTATGTTTATAAACTTCACGTGCAACTGGACCTGACCTTTCACTATGTTTATAAACTTCACGTGCAAGCTATACCTGGACTACTTTCACTCAGGTTTATAAACTTCACGTTGCAACTATGCCTGAGCGCTCACTATGTTTATAAACTTCACGTGCAATATACCTGACGCTTTCACTATGTTTATAAACTTCACGTACAATGGACCTGACGCTTTCACTATGTTTATAGGCTTCACGACACAAGCTGGACCTGACACTTTCACTATGTTTTATAAACTTCACGTGCAATATACCTGACGCTTTCTTTCTCGTTTTATCGGCTTCACGCTACCAGCCTGGACCTGACGCTTTCACTGTCGTTTATAAAGCTTCACGTGCAATTTGGACCTGACACTTTCGCTGGGTTTATAGGCTTCACGTTACGCAAACTAGACCTGACGCCGTGCTATGTTTATAAGGCTTCACGTGCAATGGACCTGACCGCTCACTATGTTTATAAGGCTTCACGTGCAAGCTATACCTGACGCTCACTAGGTTTATAGGCTTCACGTTACAATATACCTGACCGCTTTCACTATGTTTATAAACTTCGCGTGCAAGCTATACCTGACGCTCACTATCGTTTATGGAAGCTTCGCGTCTGCCTATACCTGAGCTCTCTCACTATGTTTATAAACTTCGCGATACCAACTGGACCACAGACGCTCACTATGTTTATAGGCTTCGCGTGCAATAATGGACCGATGACTGCTTTCGTTAATCAGGCTTCACTGTACAATGGACCTGACGCTTTAACTATGTTTATGCCGCTTCACGCAACTGTGGACCGGGCTGGCCTTTCGCTGTCGTTTATAGAACTTCGCATGCAACTATACCTGACGCGCTCACTCCATGTTTATAAACTTCACGTTACAATGGACCTGGCGCTCACTATGTTTATAGGCTTCACGTGCAACTGGACCTGAGGCTTTCACTATGTTTATGCACTTCACAGCCTACAATTATACCTGACAGGCTTTCACTAAGTTTATAGGCTTCACGTGCAATGGACCTGACAGCACTCACTATGTTTATAGGCTTCGCGTGCAACTATACCTGACAACTGCACTAAGGTTTATAGGCTTCACGTGCAACTATACCTGACGCTCACTATGGTTTATAAACTTCACGTTACAATGGACCTGACGCTCACTATGTTTATAAGGCTTCACGTGCAATGGACCTGCAGGCAAAAAGCACTGACTATGTTTTAAAACCGCTTCGCCTGACTATGCCTGACGCTCACTATGTTTATAAACTTCGTGCTGTGTGACTATACCTGACGCTTTCACTATGTTTATAAGGCTTCACGTGCACAAATTATACCTGACAAACTTTCACTTTATGTTTATCAAGAGCTTCACATGAAACTATACCTGACAGCTCACCATGTCGTTTATGGGCTTCGTTGCAATTATGCCTGACGCTTTCACTATGTTTATGAAACTTCGCGTTTTCAGGCTAACCGCCTGGGCACGCTCGCATTATGTTTATAGGCTTCGACGTGCAATATGCCTGACAGCGCTCACTATGTTTATAGGCTTCGCGACCTGCTATACCTGACGCAGCCTGACTAGGTTTATGGACTTCACGTTGCAAATATGCCTGGACAGCTCACTCATGGTTTATAGGCTTCGCGTACTGACTATGCCTGGAAACTCACTGTGTTTATATGGAGCTTCACGCGTGCCTGACTAATGCCTGACCGGGCCTTTCACTTTATGGTTTATGAAACTTCCGCGTGCAATATACCTGTAGCTTTCACTATGTTTATAGACTTCGCGTGCAATGGACCTGACGCGCTCACTAATGGTTTATAGGCTTCGCGTTACTTGTTATGCCTGACAGCTCAGCTAAGGTTTATAGGCTTCGCGTGCAGGCTATGCCTGACGCTCACTGTGGTTTATAAGGCTTCGCGCCACAATGGACCTGGAAAGCTCACTGTCGTTTATGAGGCTTCGCAAAACTATAGATGGGCAGCTGACCGGTCACTATGGGTTATGCTTTCGCTTACAAGCTATACCTGACGCTCGCTAGGTTTATAAGGCTTCACGTTACAATATACCTGGGCAGCTTTCACTGTGTTTATGAGCTTCGCGTTACAAGCTGGACCTGACCGCTGGCTATGTTTATGCAGCTTCACCAGCTATGCCCTGGGCTTTCACTATGTTTATGGAAAACTTCGCGTACAACTATGCGGCGCTCACTGTCGTTTATAAGGCTTCACGTTACCTGACTATACCTGACCGCTCACTATGTTTATAGGCTTCGCGTTACAACTATACCTGAGCCTTTCTCTATGGTTTATGTTCGCTTCAAGCTATTGACGCCACTATGTTTATAGGCTTCACGTCTGGCTATGCGGGCCGCTTTCACTGTGTTTATAGACTTCGATACAATATGCCCTGACGCTCACTGTGTTTATAGGCTTCACGTATGAGCTATACCTGAGCAGCTTTGACTGGAGTTTATAAACTTCACGTGCAACTATACCTGACGGCTCTCACTTTCATGGTTTATCAGAGCTTCACGTTATGACTATACCTGACGCTCGCTTTATGGTTTATGAGGCTTCGCTTCTATGCCTGGGCTGCACTCGCTATGGTTTATAAACTTCACGTGCAAGCTATACCTGACGCTTTCACTAATGTTTATAAACTTCGCGTGCAAGCTACCTGACCTACGCTCACTATGTTTATAAACTTCGCGTGCTGCAATATACCTGACCTTTCACTATCGGTTTATAAACTTCACGTTATAAACTGCACGTTGCGCTCACTGTGTTTATAGGCTTCACGTGCAACTGGACCACAGGCGCTCAACTATCTGTTTATAGGCTTCGCGTCACAATGGACCTGCTGCTCCTTCATGGTGTTTACAACTTCACTTGCAATATGACCTGACGCTTTCACTTATGGTTTATCGGCTTCACGCGTACACCAACTATACCTGACGCTCGCGCTATGTTTTATAGACATACGCTACATATGCCTGACGCTTTCGCTAGGTTTATGGAAGCTTCGCGACCAAGCTATACCTGAGCTTTCACTATGTTTATAAGGCTTCACGCAAGCTATACCTGAGGCGCTCACTGTCGTTTATAAACTTCACGTGCAATGGACCTGACGCTCACTATCGTTTATAAGGCTTCAACTTCTGGCGCTACCAATCGACCTGACAGCTGACGCTCACTATGTTTATAGGCTTCGTGCAACTAGGACCTGACCTTTCACTATGTTTATGCAACTTCGTGCAAGCTATGCCTGACGCTTTCGCTATGTTTATCAGGCTTGCACTGCACTATACACGCTTTCACCTGATGAGCTCGCATATACCTGACGCTTTATGCGCTTCACGTCCTTTCGTTATGCCTGACACTTTAACTATGTTTATGCACTTCACGTGCAACTATACCTGACCTTTAACTATGTTTATAAGGCTTCAGGGTTCAACTGGAGCCTGACAGCGCTCACTGTGTTTATAAACTTCACGTGCAAAATATGACCTGACGCTTTCACTATGTTTATCGGCTTCGCACGTGCAACCTATGACCTGACGCTTACTATGTTTATAAGCTTCACGCATTACAAGCCTATACCAAAAGCTCCGCTATGGTTTATAGGCTTCACGTGCAATGGACCTGACCAGCGCTCACTATGTTTATAGGCTTCACGTGAAACTATACCTGACAGCTCACTAGGTTTATAAACTTCGCGTCTGGCTATGGACCTGACACTTTCACTATGTTTATAAACTTCAGCATTGACAGCCTGGACCTGACACTTTCACTAATGTTTTATATAGCTTCGTTACAATAGACCTGACGCTTTCACTATGTTTATAGGCTTCGCGTGCAACTATACCTGACGCTCACTATGTTTATGGGCTTCACGTACAGCTATGCCTGACGCTCACTCGGTTTATAGGCTTCGTGCAATGGACCTGACGCTTTCACTATGTTTATAGGCTTCACGTTATGACTATACCTGACAGCTAACTAGGTTTATAAACCCATGCAGACTGGACCTGGTAGCTCAAACTATGTTTATATGACTTCAGGTGCATATGGACCTGGGCAGCTTTCGGCTATGTTTATAGGACTTCACGTGCAATATACCTGACACTTTCACTATGTTTATGCCTTCACGTACAAGCTATACCTGACGCTTTCACTATGTTTATAAACTTCGCGCCCTGGCTATACCCTGACCTTTCACTTTATGTTTGGAAGCTTCACGCATTTTTATTCTTCGGGCAATGGCTACCTGACGGCTTAACTCACTATGTTTATGGGCATGCTTCACGTGCAACTTGCGCCACCTGACAACTTTAACTATGTTTATCAAAGCTTCGCGTTACCGCAATATCTGACACTCGCTATGTTTATAAACTTCACGTGCAATATACCTGACGCTCACTATGTTTATAAACTTCACGTGCAATGGACCTGACGCTCAGCTATGTTTATTGGCTTCACGTACAACTATCACCTGGGCGCTCTAACTGTCGTTTATGGACTTCACGTGCAAACTATACCTGACGCACTCACTGTGTTTATAAACTTCACGTGCATGCTATACCTGACGCCGCCACTATGTTTATCAGGCTTCACGTTGCAATCTTGCCGGTGCTTTCGCTCGGTGTATAAACGCAGTGCAACCTGGACCTGACCACTCACTATGTTTATAGGCTTCGCGTGCAACTATGACCTGACAGCTAACTGGGTTTATACACTTCACGTACGATATACCTGACGCTTTCACTATGTTTATCGACTTCACATACAAGCTATGCCTGACGCACTCACTGTCGTTTATCAGGCTTCGCGTTGCAAAATGGACCTGACGCTTTAACTATGTTTGCCGACTTCGTGCGTATGGACCACAGGCCTTTCGCCTATGTTTGTCAGCTTCGCATGCAATATACCTGATTGACTCACGCTGGGTTTATAGTTCCGCGACCACAAGCTATACAACACTCGCTATGTTTATGAAGCTTCACGCGTTACCAGCTGGACTGTTACTTTCTGTATGTATGGAAGCTTCGTGCAACTGGATCCTGGGCGCTTCGCTATGTTTATGAACTTCATGCATGGCCAGGTCCTGACAGCTGTCACTATCGTTTAGCTTCGCAGCCTGACTATGCTGACGCTTTCACTATCGTTTATAAACTTCGCCTGGCCTAATACCCCAGACCGCTCGCTGTCGTTTTATGGAGCTTCACAATTGCAATTGCTATGCCTGACGCTTTCCGCTGTTTATAGGCTTCGCGTGCAAACTATGCCTGACCGCTTTCACTATGTTTATCAAACTTTGCCATATAACTATGCGCTATCGTTTTCAGTTTATGGCTTCGTAAACTTCGCTGGTTTATGACTTCACGTTACAACGCGCGCAGGCTATGGTTTATTCAGGTTTATCAGGCTTCATCTGACGCTCGCTATGGTTTATAGGCTTCGCGTTACCAGCCACACAGGCCTGACGCTCGCTATCGTTTATAGGCTTCACGTTACCAACTATGCCGGGCGCTCGCTGGTATCGTTTTATATGAAGCTTCACGTGCAGCTATGCCCTGACTTGCTTTCAACTATGTTTATAAGCTTCGCATTACTGGCTATACCTGACAGCTCGCT
>NC_134825.1:180427179-180487127 GCF_004210375.1 Tachypleus tridentatus | reverse complement strand
AACTTCACGTACAACTAGACCTGACACTTTCAATATGTTTATAAACTTCACGTACAACTAGATACCTGACACTTTCTTCACTAAGTTTATAAACTTCACGTACAACTAGACCTGACACTTTTTTTCACTATAAGTTTATAACTTCACGTACAACTATACCTGACACTTTCACTATGTTTATAAACTTCACGTACAACTATACCTGACACTTTCACTATGTTTATAAACTTCACGTACAACTATACCTGACACTTTAACTAAGTTTATAAACTTCACGTACAACTTTACCCTGACACTTTCACTCAGTTTATAAATCAAGTTTATACACTTCACGTACAACTACGTACCTTCCAGGGATCTTCACTATGTTTATAAACTTCACGTACAACTATACCTGACACTTTCACTATGTTTATAAACTTCACATACAACTAGACCTGACACTTTAACTATATTTTATAAACTTCACATACAACTATACCTGACACTTTCACTATGTTTATAAACTTCACGTACAACTATACCTGACACTTTCTACTATGTTTATAAACTTCACATACAACTATACCTGACACTTTCACTATGTTTATAAACTTCACGTACAACTAGACCTGACACTTCTCACTATATTTATATACACTTCACATACAACTATACCTGACACTTTCACTATGTTTATAAACTTCACATACAACTATACCTGACACTTTCTCACTATGTTTATAAACTTCACGTACAACTAGACCTGACACTTTCACTATGTTTATAAACTTCACGTACAACTAGACTGACACTTTAACTATGTTTATAAACTTCACATACAACTAGACCTGACACTTTCACTATAGTTTATAAACTTCACATACAACTATACCTGACACTTTCACTATGTTTATAAACTTCACATACAACTATACCTGACACTTTCACTATGTTTATAAACTTCACGTACAACTAGACCTGACACTTTCAACTATGTTTATAAACTTCACGTACAACTAGACCTGACACTTTCACTATGTTTATAAACTTCACATACAACTATACCTGACACTTTCACTAAGTTTATAAACTTCACGTACAACTAGACCTGACACTTTCACTATGTTTATAAACTTCACGTACAACTATACCTGACACTTTCACTAAGTTTATAAACTTCACGTACAACTATACCTGACACTTTCACTATGTTTATAAACTTCACGTACAACTATACCTGACACTCTTCTAACTATGTTTATAAACTTCACGTACAACTATACCTGACACTTACTTCACTATGTTTATAAACTTCACGTACAACTATACCTGACACTTTCTACTATGTTTATAAACTTCACGTACAACTATACCTGACACTTTCTACTATGTTTATAAACTTCACGTACAACTAGACCTGACACTTTCACTATGTTTATAAACTTCACGTACAACTAGACCTGACACTTTAACTATGTTTATAAACTTCACATACAACTATACCTGACACTTCTCACTAAGTTTATAAACTTCACGTACAACTATACCTGACACTTTCACTATGTTTATAAACTTCACGTACAACTATACCTGACACTTTCACTAAGTTTATAAACTTCACGTACAACTATACCTGACACTTTAACTATGTTTATAAACTTCACGTACAACTATACCTGACACTTTCACTATGTTTATAAACTTCACGTACAACTAGACCTGACACTTTCACTCATGTTTATAAACTTCACGTACAACTAGACCTGACACTTTAACTATATTTATACACTTCACATACAACTATACCTGACACTTTCACTAAGTTTATAAACTTCACGTACAACTAGACCTGACACTTTCACTATGTTTATAAACTTCACGTACAACTATACCTGACACTTTAACTATGTTTATAAACTTCACGTACAACTATACCTGACACTTTCACTATGTTTATAAACTTCACGTACAACTATACCTGACACTTTCACTATGTTTATAAACTTCACGTACAACTATACCTGACACTTTCACTATGTTTATAAACTTCACGTACAACTATACCTGACACTTTCACTATGTTTATAAACTTCACGTACAACTATACCTGACACTTTCACTATGTTTATAAACTTCACGTACAACTATACCTGACACTTTCACTATGTTTATAAACTTCACGTACAACTATACCTGACACTTTCACTATGTTTATAAACTTCACGTACAACTATACCTGACACTTTCAACTATGTTTATAAACTTCACGTACAACTATACCTGACACTTTCACTATGTTTATAAACTTCACGTACAACTAGACCTGACACTTTCACTATGTTTATAAACTTCACGTACAACTATACCTGACACTTTCACTAAGTTTATAAACTTCACGTACAACTATACCTGACACTTTCACTATGTTTATAAACTTCACGTACAACTATACCTGACACTTTCACTATGTTTATAAACTTCACGTACAACTAGACCTGACACTTTCACTATGTTTATAAACTTCACGTACAACTAGACCTGACACTTTCACTATGTTTATAAACTTCACGTACAACTAGACCTGACACTTTCACTATGTTTTTAACTTCACGTACAACTATACCTGACACTTTCACTATGTTTATAAACTTCACATACAACTATACCTGACACTTTCACTATGTTTATAAACTTCACGTACAACTATACCTGACACTTTCACTATGTTTATAAACTTCACGTACAACTAGACCTGACACTTTAACTATGTTTATAAACTTCACGTACAACTATACCTGACACTTTCACTAAGTTTATAAACTTCACGTACAACTAGACCTGACACTTTCACTATGTTTATAAACTTCACGTACAACTATACCTGACACTTTAACTAAGTTTATAAACTTCACGTACAACTATATCTGACACTTTCACAATGTTTATAAACTTCACGTACAACTATACCTGACACTTTCACTATGTTTATAAACTTCACGTACAACTATACCTGACACTTTCACTATGTTTATAAACTTCACATACAACTAGACCTGACACTTTAACTATATTTATAAACTTCACGTACAACTATACCTGACACTTTCACTATGTTTATAAACTTCACATACAACTATACCTGACACTTTCACTACATGTTTATAAACTTCACATACAACTATACCTGACACTTTCACTATGTTTATAAACTTCACATACAACTATACCTGACACTTTCACTATGTTTATAAACTTCACGTACAACTAGACCTGACACTTTCACTATGTTTATAAACTTCACGTACAACTAGACCTGACACTTTCACTAAGTTTATAAACTTCACGTACAACTATACCTGACACTTTAACTATGTTTATAAACTTCACATACAACTAGACCTGACACTTTAACTATGTTTATACACTTCACATACAACTATACCTGACACTTTCACTATGTTTATAAACTTCACATACAACTATACCTGACACTTTCACTATGTTTATAAACTTCACGTACAACTAGACCTGACACTTTCACTCATGTTTATAAACTTCACGTACAACTAGACCTGACACTTTAACTATATTTATACACTTCACATACAACTATACCTGACACTTTCACTAAGTTTATAAACTTCACGTACAACTAGACCTGACACTTTCACTATGTTTATAAACTTCACGTACAACTATACCTGACACTTTAACTAAGTTTATAAACTTCACGTACAACTATACCTGACACTTTCACTATGTTTATAAACTTCACGTACAACTATACCTGACACTTTCACTATGTTTATAAACTTCACGTACAACTATACCTGACACTTTCACTATGTTTATAAACTTCACGTACAACTATACCTGACACTTTCACTATGTTTATAAACTTCACGTACAACTAGACCTGACACTTTCACTATGTTTATAAACTTCACGTACAACTAGACCTGACACTTTCACTATGTTTATAAACTTCACGTACAACTAGACCTGACACTTTCACTATGTTTATAAACTTCACGTACAACTAGACCTGACACTTTCACTATGTTTATAAACTTCACGTACAACTAGACCTGACACTTTCACTATGTTTATAAACTTCACGTACAACTAGACCTGACACTTCACTATGTTTATAAACTTCACGTACAACTATACCTGACACTTTCACAATGTTTATACACTTCACGTACAACTAGACCTGACACTTTCACTAAGTTTATAAACTTCACGTACAACTATACCTGACACTTTCACTATGTTTATAAACTTCACGTACAACTAGACCTGACACTTTAACTATATTTATAAACTTCACATACAACTATACCTGACACTTTCACTATGTTTATAAACTTCACGTACAACTATACCTGACACTTTTCACTATGTTTATAAACTTCACGTACAACTATACCTGACACTTTCACTATGTTTATAAACTTCACGTACAACTATACCTGACACTTTCACTATGTTTATAAACTTCACGTACAACTATACCTGACACTTTCACTATGTTTATAAACTTCACGTACAACTAGACCTGACACTTTCACTATGTTTATAAACTTCACGTACAACTATACCTGACACTTTCACTATGTTTATAAACTTCACGTACAACTATACCTGACACTTTCACTATGTTTATAAACTTCACGTACAACTAGACCTGACACTTTCACTATGTTTATAAACTTCACGTACAACTAGACCTGACACTTTAACTATGTTTATAAACTTCACATACAACTATACCTGACACTTTCACTATGTTTATAAACTTCACGTACAACTAGACCTGACACTTTCACTATGTTTATAAACTTCACGTACAACTATACCTGACACTTTCATTATGTTTATAAACTTCACTTACAACTATACCTGACACTTTCACTATGTTTATAAACTTCACGTACAACTAGACCTGACACTTTCACTAAGTTTATAAACTTCACGTACAACTATACCTGACACTTTCACTATGTTTATAAACTTCACGTACAACTAGACCTGACACTTTCACTATGTTTATAAACTTCACGTACAACTATACCTGACACTTTCACTATGTTTATAAACTTCACATACAACTATACCTGACACTTTCACTATGTTTATAAACTTCACATACAACTATACCTGACACTTTCACTATGTTTATAAACTTCACGTACAACAACTAGACCTGACACTTTCACTATGTTTATAAACTTCACGTACAACTAGACCTGACACTTTCACTATGTTTATAAACTTCACGTACAACTATACCTGACACTTTCACTATGTTTATAAACTTCACGTACAACTATACCTGACACTTTCACTATGTTTATAAACTTCACGTACAACTATACCTGACACTTTCACTATGTTTATAAACTTCACGTACAACTATACCTGACACTTTCACTATGTTTATAAACTTCACGTACAACTAGACCTGACACTTTCACTATGTTTATAAACTTCACGTACAACTAGACCTGACACTTTCACTATGTTTATAAACTTCACGTACAACTATACCTGACACTTTCACTAAGTTTATAAACTTCACGTACAACTATACCTGACACTTTCACTATGTTTATAAACTTCACGTACAACTATACCTGACACTTCACTATGTTTATAGGCTTCACGTTACAACTATACCTGACACTTTCACTATGTTTATAAACTTCACGTACAACTATACCTGACACTTTCACTATGTTTATAAACTTCACGTACAACTGGACCTGACACTTTCACTATGTTTATAAACTTCACGTACAACTATACCTGACACTTTCACTATGTTTATAAACTTCACGTACAACTATACCTGACACTTTCACTATGTTTATAAACTTCACGTACAACTATACCTGACACTTTCACTATGTTTATAAACTTCACGTACAACTATACCTGACACTTTCACTATGTTTATAAACTTCACGTACAACTATACCTGACACTTTCACTATGTTTATAAACTTCACGTACAACTATACCTGACACTTTCACTATGTTTATAAACTTCACGTACAACTATACCTGACACTTTCACTATGTTTATAAACTTCACGTACAACTATACCTGACGCTTTCACTATGTTTATAAACTTCACGTACAACTATACCTGACACTTTCACTATGTTTATAAACTTCACGTACAACTATACCTGACACTTTCACTATGTTTATAAACTTCACGTACAACTATACCTGACACTTTCACTATGTTTATAAACTTCACGTACAACTATACCTGACACTTTCACTATGTTTATAAACTTCACGTACAACTATACCTGGCACACTCACTATGTTTATAAACTTCACGTGCAACTGGACCTGACACTTTCACTATGTTTATAAACTTCACGTACAACTAGACCTGACACTTTCACTATGTTTATAAACTTCACGTACAACTATACCTGACACTTTCACTATGTTTATAGGCTTCACGTACAACTATACCTGACGCTTTCACTATGTTTATAGGCTTCACGTACAACTAGACCTGACGCTTTAACTATGTTTATAAACTTCACATGCAACTATACCTGACACTTTCACTATGTTTATAAACTTCACGTACAACTAGACCTGACACTTTCACTATGTTTATAAACTTCACGTACAACTAGACCTGACACTTTCACTATGTTTATAAACTTCACGTGCAACTATACCTGACACTTTCACTATGTTTATAAACTTCACGTACAACTATACCTGACACTTTCACTATGTTTATAAACTTCACGTGCAACTAGACCTGACGCTTTCACTATGTTTATAAACTTCACGTACAACTATACCTGACACTTTAACTATGGTTTATACTCACTTCACGTGCAACTATACCTGACGCTCACTATGTTTATAGGCTTCACGTACAACTATACCTGACACTTTCACTATGTTTATAAACTTCACGTTACAACTATACCTGACACTTTCACTATGTTTATAAACTTCACGTACAACTAGACCTGACACTTTCACTATGTTTATAAACTTCACGTACAACAATACCTGACACTTTCACTATGTTTATAAACTTCACGTACAACTATACCTGACACTTTCACTATGTTTATAAACTTCACGTACAACTATACCTGACACTTTCACTATGTTTATAAACTTCACGTACAACTATACCTGACACTTTCACTATGTTTATAAACTTCACGTACAACTATACCTGACACTTTCACTATGTTTATAAACTTCACGTACAACTATACCTGACACTTTCACTATGTTTATAAACTTCACGTACAACTATACCTGACACTTTCACTATGTTTATAAACTTCACGTACAACTATACCTGACACTTTCACTATGTTTATAAACTTCACATACAACTAGACCTGACACTTTCACTATGTTTATAAACTTCACGTACAACTAGACCTGACACTTTCACTATGTTTATAAACTTCACGTACAACTGGACCTGACACTTTCACTATGTTTATAAACTTCACGTACAACTATACCTGACACTTTCACTATGTTTATAAACTTCACGTACAACTAGACCTGACACTTTCACTATGTTTATAAACTTCACGTACAACTATACCTGACACTTTCACTATGTTTATAAACTTCACGTACAACTGGACCTGACACTTTCACTATGTTTATAAACTTCACGTACAACTAGACCTGACACTTTCACTATGTTTATAAACTTCACGTACAACTATACCTGACACTTTAACTATGTTTATAAACTTCACGTACAACTATACCTGACACTTTCACTATGTTTATAAACTTCACGTACAACTGGACCTGACACGCTCACTATGTTTATAGGCTTCACGTGCAACTACTATACCTGACACTTTCACTATGTTTATAAACTTCACGTACAACTATACCTGACACTTTCACTATGTTTATAAACTTCACGTACAACTATACCTGACACGCTCACTATGGTTTATAAACTTCACGTACAACTATACCTGACACTTTCACTATGTTTATAAACTTCACGTACAACTATACCTGACAGCTTTCACTATGTTTATAAACTTCACGTACAACTAGACCTGACACTTTCACTATGTTTATAAACTTCACGTACAACTATACCTGACACTTTCACTATGTTTATAAACTTCACGTACAACTAGACCTGACACTTTCACTATGTTTATAAACTTCACGTACAACTATACCTGACACTTTCACTATGTTTATAAACTTCACGTACAACTATACCTGACGCTTTCACTATGTTTATAAACTTCACGTACAACTATACCTGACACTTTCACTATGTTTATAAACTTCACGTACAACTATACCTGACACTTTCACTATGTTTATAAACTTCACGTACAACTATACCTGACACTTTCACTATGTTTATAGGCTTCACGTACAACTATACCTGACACTTTCACTATGTTTATAAACTTCACGTACAACTATACCTGACACTTTCACTATGTTTATAAACTTCACGTACAACTATACCTGACACTTTCACTATGTTTATAAACTTCACGTACAACTATACCTGACGCTTTCACTATGTTTATAAACTTCACGTACAACTATACCTGACACTTTCACTATGTTTATAAACTTCACGTACAACTATACCTGACGCTTTCACTATGTTTATAAACTTCACGTACAACTATACCTGACACTTTCACTATGTTTATAAACTTCACGTACAACTATACCTGACACTTTCACTATGTTTATAAACTTCACGTACAACTATACCTGACACTTTCACTATGTTTATAAACTTCACGTACAACTATACCTGACACTTTCACTATGTTTATAAACTTCACGTACAACTATACCTGACACTTTCACTATGTTTATAAACTTCACGTACAACTAGACCTGACACTTTCACTATGTTTATAAACTTCACGTACAACTGGACCTGACACTTTCACTATGTTTATAAACTTCACGTACAACTATACCTGACACTTTCACTATGTTTATAAACTTCACGTACAACTATACCTGACACTTTCACTATGTTTATAAACTTCACGTACAACTATACCTGACACTTTCACTATGTTTATAAACTTCACGTACAACTATACCTGACACTTTCACTATGTTTATAAACTTCACGTACAACTAGACCTGACACTTTCACTATGTTTATAAACTTCACGTACAACTAGACCTGACACTTTCACTATGTTTATAAACTTCACGTACAACTAGACCTGACACTTTCACTATGTTTATAAACTTCACGTACAACTATACCTGACACTTTCACTATGTTTATAAACTTCACGTACAACTATACCTGACACTTTCACTATGTTTATAAACTTCACGTACAACTATACCTGACACTTTCACTATGTTTATAAACTTCACGTACAACTAGACCTGACACTTTCACTATGTTTATAAACTTCACGTACAACTAGACCTGACACTTTCACTATGTTTATAAACTTCACGTACAACTATACCTGACACTTTCACTATGTTTATAAACTTCACGTACAACTAGACCTGACACTTTCACTATGTTTATAAACTTCACGTACAACTAGACCTGACACTTTCACTATGTTTATAAAGCTTCACGTACAACTGGACCTGACACTTTCACTATGTTTATAAACTTCACGTACAACTATACCTGACACTTTCACTATGTTTATAAACTTCACGTACAACTATACCTGACACTTTCACTATGTTTATAAACTTCACGTACAACTAGACCTGACACTTTCACTATGTTTATAAACTTCACGTACAACTAGACCTGACACTTTCACTATGTTTATAAACTTCACGTACAACTATACCTGACACTTTCACTATGTTTATAAACTTCACGTACAACTAGACCTGACACTTTCACTATGTTTATAAACTTCACGTACAACTATACCTGACACTTTCACTATGTTTATAAACTTCACGTACAACTATACCTGACACTTTCACTATGTTTATAAACTTCACGTACAACTAGACCTGACACTTTCACTATGTTTATAAACTTCACGTACAACTATACCTGACACTTTAACTATGTTTATAAACTTCACGTACAACTATACCTGACACTTTCACTATGTTTATAAACTTCACGTACAACTAGACCTGACACTTTCACTATGTTTATAAACTTCACGTACAACTATACCTGACACTTTAACTATGTTTATAAACTTCACGTACAACTATACCTGACACTTTCACTATGTTTATAAACTTCACGTACAACTATACCTGACACTCACTATGTTTATAAACTTCACGTACAACTATACCTGACACTTTCACTATGTTTATAAACTTCACGTACAACTATACCTGACACTTTCACTATGTTTATAAACTTCACGTACAACTATACCTGACACTTTCACTATGTTTATAAACTTCACGTACAACTATACCTGACACTTTCACTATGTTTATAAACTTCACGTACAACTATACCTGACACTTTCACTATGTTTATAAACTTCACGTACAACTATACCTGACACTTTCACTATGTTTATAAACTTCACGTACAACTATACCTGACAGCTTTCACTATGTTTATAAACTTCACGTACAACTATACCTGACACTTTCACTATGTTTATAAACTTCACGTACAACTATACCTGACACTTTCACTATGTTTATAAACTTCACGTGCAACTATACCTGACACTTTCACTATGTTTATAAACTTCACGTACAACTATACCTGACACTTTCACTATGTTTATAAACTTCACGTACAACTATACCTGACACTTTCACTATGTTTATAAACTTCACGTACAACTATACCTGACACTTTCACTATGTTTATAAACTTCACGTACAACTAGACCTGACACTTTCACTATGTTTATAAACTTCACGTACAACTATACCTGACACTTTCACTATGTTTATAAACTTCACGTACAACTGGACCTGACACTTTCACTATGTTTATAAACTTCACGTACAACTAGACCTGACACTTTCACTATGTTTATAAACTTCACGTGCAACTAGACCTGACACTTTCACTATGTTTATAAACTTCACGTACAACTATACCTGACACTTTCACTATGTTTATAAACTTCACGTACAACTATACCTGACACTTTCACTATGTTTATAAACTTCACGTACAACTATACCTGACACTTTCACTATGTTTATAAACTTCACGTACAACTATACCTGACACTTTCACTATGTTTATAAACTTCACGTACAACTAGACCTGACACTTTCACTATGTTTATAAACTTCACGTACAACTATACCTGACACTTTAACTATGTTTATAAACTTCACGTACAACTAGACCTGACACTTTAACTATGTTTATAAACTTCACGTACAACTATACCTGACACTTTCACTATGTTTATAAACTTCACGTACAACTATACCTGACACTTTCACTATGTTTATAAACTTCACGTACAACTATACCTGACACTTTCACTATGTTTATAAACTTCACGTTACAACTAGACCTGACACTTTCACTATGTTTATAAACTTCACGTACAACTAGACCTGACACTTTCACTATGTTTATAAACTTCACGTACAACTATACCTGACACTTTCACTATGTTTATAAACTTCACGTACAACTATACCTGACACTTTCACTATGTTTATAAACTTCACGTACAACTATACCTGACACTTTCACTATGTTTATAAACTTCACGTACAACTATACCTGACACTTTCACTATGTTTATAAACTTCACGTACAACTATACCTGACACTTTCACTATGTTTATAAACTTCACGTACAACTATACCTGACACTTTCACTATGTTTATAAACTTCACGTACAACTATACCTGACACTTTCACTATGTTTATAAACTTCACGTACAACTAGACCTGACACTTTCACTATGTTTATAAACTTCACGTACAACTATACCTGACACTTTCACTAAGTTTATAAACTTCACGTACAACTATACCTGACACTTTCACTATGTTTATAAACTTCACGTACAACTATACCTGACACTTTCACTATGTTTATAAACTTCACGTACAACTAGACCTGACACTTTCACTATGTTTATAAACTTCACGTGCAACTATACCTGACACTTTCACTATGTTTATAAACTTCACGTACAACTGACCTGACACTTTCACTATGTTTATAAACTTCACGTACAACTATACCTGACACTTTCACTATGTTTATAAACTTCACGTACAACTATACCTGACACTTTCACTAATGTTTATAAACTTCACGTACAACTGGACCTGACACTTTCACTATGTTTATAAACTTCACGTACAACTATACCTGACGCTTTCACTATGTTTATAAACTTCACGTACAACTAGACCTGACACTTTCACTATGTTTATAAACTTCACGTACAACTATACCTGACACTTTCACTATGTTTATAAACTTCACGTACAACTATACCTGACACTTTCACTATGTTTATAAACTTCACATACAACTATACCTGACACTTTCACTATGTTTATAAACTTCACGTACAACAACTAGACCTGACACTTTCACTATGTTTATAAACTTCACGTACAACTAGACCTGACACTTTCACTAAGTTTATAAACTTCACGTACAACTATACCTGACACTTTAACTATGTTTATAAACTTCACGTACAACTAGACCTGACACTTTCACTATGTTTATAAACTTCACGTACAACTAGACCTGACACTTTCACTATGTTTATAAACTTCACGTACAACTATACCTGACACTTTCACTATGTTTATAAACTTCACATACAACTAGACCTGACACTTTCACTATGTTTATAAACTTCACGTACAACTGGACCTGACACTTTCACTATGTTTATACACTTCACGTACAACTATACCTGACACTTTCACTATGGTTTATAAACTTCACGTACAACTAGACCTGACACTTTCACTATGTTTATAAACTTCACGTACAACTATACCTGACTTCTTTAACTATGTTTATAAACTTCACGTACAACTATACCTGACACTTTCACTATGTTTATAAACTTCACGTACAACTATACCTGACACTTTCACTATGTTTATAAACTTCACGTACAACTATACCTGACACTTTCACTATGTTTATAAACTTCACGTACAACTATACCTGACACTTTCACTATGTTTATAAACTTCACGTACAACTATACCTGACACTTTCACTATGTTTATAAACTTCACGTACAACTAGACCTGACACTTTCACTATGTTTATAAACTTCACGTACAACTAGACCTGACACTTTCACTATGTTTATAAACTTCACGTACAACTAGACCTGACACTTTCACTATGTTTATAAACTTCACGTACAACTGGACCTGACACTTTCACTATGTTTATAAACTTCACGTACAACTATACCTGACACTTTCACTATGTTTATAAACTTCACGTACAACTAGACCTGACACTTTCACTAAGTTTATAAACTTCACGTACAACTATACCTGACACTTTCACTATGTTTATAAACTTCACATACAACTAGACCTGACACTTTCACTATGTTTATAAACTTCACATACAACTATACCTGACACTCACTATGTTTATAAACTTCACGTACAACTATACCTGACACTCACTATGTTTATAAACTTCACGTACAACTATACCTGACACTTTCACTATGTTTATAAACTTCACGTACAACTAGACCTGACACTTTCACTATGTTTATAAACTTCACGTACAACTATACCTGACACTTTCACTATGTTTATAAACTTCACGTACAACTAGACCTGACACTTTCACTATGTTTATAAACTTCACGTACAACTATACCTGACACTTTCACTATGTTTATAAACTTCACGTACAACTGGACCTGACACTTTCACTATGTTTATAAACTTCACGTACAACTAGACCTGACACTTTCACTATGTTTATAAACTTCACGTACAACTAGACCTGACACTTTCACTATGTTTATAAACTTCACGTACAACTGGACCTGACACTTTCACTATGTTTATAAACTTCACGTACAACTAGACCTGACACTTTCACTATGTTTATAAACTTCACGTACAACTATACCTGACACTTTCACTATGTTTATAAACTTCACGTACAACTGGACCTGACACTTTCACTATGTTTATAAACTTCACGTACAACTATACCTGACGCTTTAACTATGTTTATAAACTTCACGTACAACTAGACCTGACACTTTCACTATGTTTATAACACTTCACGTACAACTATACCTGACACTTTCACTATGTTTATAAACTTCACGTACAACTATACCTGACACTTTCACTATGTTTATAAACTTCACGTACAACTATACCTGACACTTTCACTATGTTTATAAACTTCACGTACAACTGGACCTGACACTTTCACTATGTTTATAAACTTCACGTACAACTATACCTGACACTTTCACTAGGTTTATAAACTTCACGTACAACTGGACCTGACACTTTCACTATGTTTATAAACTTCACGTACAACTATACCTGACACTTTAACTAGGTTTATAAACTTCACGTACAACTATACCTGACACTTTCACTATGTTTATAAACTTCACGTACAACTAGACCTGACACTTTCACTATGTTTATAAACTTCACGTACAACTAGACCTGACACTTTAACTATGTTTATGCACTTCACGTACAACTATACCTGACACTTTCACTATGTTTATAAACTTCACGTACAACTATACCTGACACTTTCACTATGTTTATAAACTTCACGTACAACTATACCTGACACTTTCACTATGTTTATAAACTTCACGTACAACTATACCTGACACTTTCACTATGTTTATAAACTTCACGTACAACTATACCTGACACTTTCACTATGTTTATAAACTTCACGTACAACTATACCTGACACTTCTCACTATGTTTATAAACTTCACGTACAACTGGACCTGACACTTTCACTATGTTTATAAACTTCACGTACAACTATACCTGACACTTTCACTATGTTTATAAACTTCACGTACAACTATACCTGACACTTTCACTATGTTTATAAACTTCACGTACAACTAGACCTGACACTTTCACTATGTTTATAAACTTCACGTACAACTAGACCTGACACTTTCACTATGTTTATAAACTTCACGTACAACTGGACCTGACACTTTCACTATGTTTATAAACTTCACGTACAACTGGACCTGACACTTTCACTATGTTTATAAACTTCACGTACAACTAGACCTGACACTTTCACTATGTTTATAAACTTCACGTACAACTATACCTGACACTTTCACTATGTTTATAAACTTCACGTACAACTATACCTGACACTTTCACTATGTTTATAAACTTCACGTACAACTATACCTGACACTTTCACTATGTTTATAAACTTCACGTACAACTATACCTGACACTTTCACTATGTTTATAAACTTCACATACAACTATACCTGACACTTTCACTATGTTTATGCACTTCACGTACAACTGGACCTGACACTTTAACTATATTTATACACTTCACGTACAACTAGACCTGACACTTTAACTATGTTTATAAACTTCACGTACAACTAGATCTGACACTTTAACTATGTTTATAAACTTCAGGTACAACTAGATCTGACACTTTCACTATGTTTATAAACTTCACGTACAACTGGACCTGACACTTTAACTATATTTATACACTTCACGTACAACTAGACCTGACACTTTAACTATGTTTATATAACTTCACGTACAACTATACCTGACACTTTCACTATGTTTATAAACTTCACGTACAACTATACCTGACACTTTCACTATGTTTATAAACTTCAGGTACAACTAGATCTGACACTTTCACTATGTTTATAAACTTCACGTACAACTGGACCTGACACTTTAACTATATTTATACACTTCACGTACAACTAGACCTGACACTTTAACTATGTTTATACACTTCACATACAACTATACCTGACACTTTCACTATGTTTATAAACTTCACGTACAACTATACCTGACACTTTCACTATGTTTATAAACTTCACGTACAACTAGACCTGACACTTTCACTATGTTTATAAACTTCACGTACAACTAGACCTGACACTTTAACTATGTTTATAAACTTCACGTACAACTATACCTGACACTTTCACTATGTTTATAAACTTCACATACAACTAGACCTGACACTTTCACTATGTTTATAAACTTCACGTACAACTAGACCTGACACTTTAACTATATTTATAAACTTCAGGTACAACTAGATCTGACACTTTCACTATGTTTATAAACTTCACGTACAACTATACCTGACACTTTCACTATGTTTATAAACTTCACGTACAACTATACCTGACACTTTCACTATGTTTATAAACTTCACATACAACTAGACCTGACACTTTCATTATGTTTATAAACTTCACGTACAACTAGACCTGACACTTTCACTATGTTTATAAACTTCAGGTACAACTAGACCTGACACTTTCACTATGTTTATAAACTTCACGTACAACTAGACCTGACACTTTCACTATGTTTATAAACTTCACGTACAACTATACCTGACACTTTAACTATGTTTATAAACTTCACCTACAACTATACCTGACACTTTAACAATGTTTATAAACTTCACCTACAACTATACCTGACACTTTAACAATGTTTATAAACTTCACGTACAACTATACCTGACACTTTAACTATGTTTATAAATTTCGTTTTCATGATAAAAATCAATTGTTCTCGGTTAATTTTTCCAGGGGCTTCACGTGAGTCACCTTTTCCAGTGTATGCACGCTTGTACACAGAGGTTTGCGCATGCTCCTTTCTATCACGGATTTATCCACACATGGTATCATTGTTAGCACTTCGCTTTGTTGTTCAGGTGCATGAATCATTTGTAGTGGGAATATAGTTGGTTAAAATTATACAAACACTGTACCCCAAATATATTTATAAAGTGTTTTTTTTTTTTTTGTGATGACAACACACACATAAACGTTTACCAGAGTTTAGTGAATATTTGTGTTACGAAAGGATGTTCACAGCTCGTGTTTTTGTCTTATTGTTTCACATTAATACTGACATGTTAGTTAAAATGCAAGTCTGCTGAGCTCCTAGTTTTATGAAATGAGAAAATAAACCCTACTCTTATTAAGAGTTTATGACACTAAAACAGTTAACTTAAATTAAATCGTTCACGTACCACGTGAGAGTGCTAGTAATAAATGTGAAATGTTTCTGATGATGAAGGACAAGTGAAGTTTAATGACTGCTCGAACACTTAAATAACATCTCATTGAAAGATGAACATTTTGTCACCACCAGGTGGGGTTTATGCTTACCTGTATCTAGATAAATTTGTAACATTTCTAATGTGAATAATTTACGAAAAGTCTCAGAACGTTAATTTTTAATGTAGAAGAAGAAATCGCAAAACATACGTTTGACCTGAAAGCTGAACAAGCACATATACACACATATTTATCGGTTTCTTAAGTAGGGTGTTAACCACCCAGGAATACAAGAAAAGAGTGGGTGTTATAGTTAAACCTCGAAACTCGGATAAAACTGTAAGCTTACCTTCATTCACCCTTTTGGGATCTCACGTGCACACCTATAGTGCTGCTTTGTCTGTGGTTTGTTGCTGATGTAACATATCATGCTGATATACCTATGTCGCCTGACATGCGTGATGTAGCTATGTCAGTTACTGGTATAACATACATTGCTGCTTTAGATGTGTCACTTGACATGTGTGATTTAGCTATATCAATTACCGGTATACATATCATGCTGATGTAGCTATATCAGTTATTGGTATAATGTAATACCATAACTTAAATTATGTTATATAGTACTATAACTTCAACTTTGTTATAAATACATGCCTGTAGTACCGTTACCTGAAGCATGTTATAGATACATACCTGTAGTACCATTACCTGAAGCATGTTATAGATACATGCCTGTAGTACCGTTACCTGAAGCATGTTATAGATACATACCTATAGTCTCGTAGCCTGAAGCATGTTATAGATACATGCCTGTAGTATCGTAGCCTGAAGCATGTTATAGATACATACCTGTAGTATCGTAGCCTGAAGCATGTTATAGATACATGCCTGTAGTATCGTAGCCTGAAGCATGTTATAGATACATACCTGTAGTATCGTAGCCTGAAGCATGTTATAGATACATGCCTGTAGTACCGTTACCTGAAGCATGTTATAGATACATGCCTGTAGTATCGTAGCCTGAAGCATGTTATAGATACATACCTGTAGTACCGTATTATACTCCGAAGCATATTTTAATTTCAGTTGGGGTATCGATCGGCAAATAACAAATAGATATATAAAAACCTACTTCAAACACAAATAAAAAATTGTAGACTAAATAAGATCTATCTGTGCAGCGTTTCTCACTGTTCTTTATTTTTTTTATCTATACCGAACGGTGGGTAACGAATCTTTGTAGTTAGTGAGAATGTCACACAAAAATACCAGGTGTCAGTCTTTTTCGCTAGAAAGAAAATATTTATAAGTTTTGAAAAACGTCACTTTTAATTGGTTGATTATGTAAAGGTTTGACATATTTTGTCGTCTGCATCATAGAACGAACATGGTTGCTAGGATACGTATCAGAATATGTATATCGTTTGAACTTGTCATCCATACGTGTATCAAATGGACCAAGATAAACAAAGGGATGTCGACCAATCACAGACTGAGGAAAGAGCGACAAGTTCCAACGGAAAATAAATGAGATATATGTAACCAAATTTAGGGGTGGTTAGTGTGTGACTAAACATATGGCTAGACCTCTACCCCAACCTGTGGTGCTCTCTGGGAAACAGTTGATAAACATAATAAAGAAAACGCTGCTATTTAATTGCTTCCTCCATGTTTGTTTATATTTTGTTTTAAAATATTCATGAAAATGACATTTTCATTACGTTGATGACTCAGGCCTACGTCTTTTTTTTTTTTTTCTCTCTCTCTCACTAGTGCCGACACTGTCATTTTAATTAGTGTTTAGTCGAGTTAGTTTGAGAAATAATAAAACTAATGGCAAATATCAAACTATTTCGTAATCGGTATCGTATATAAGATAGAACCAAGCTCGGTTTCAAACCCATTTTAAAATCTTCGAGTCCAGGATTTATGAATTATGTGTGAAAGACATAAATTGAAAGAAATAACGTAAAAAAATTCTCGTTAATATAACTGATTTGTAATTTGAAAATAATTATATGATTTTACTTTAACTTCTGTTAATCTGTCTCGGGAAAAGTTATCAGGTGATCCAGTCAGAGATGTCGTCATACGGTAAACAACAGCCATTTTAATAAATAAACGAACAACCGAAGAAGCTATGTCTATTTTATAAACAGTTATTAATAGTTTGTTGTAAACGTCATATGAAGTTATTAAAGTACAGCTCAAATAGCCAACGTACATATAAGTTTAGATCAAGCTGTGATATTATTTAACTTTTAGGATTACTAAGATATGCAGCATATTAAAACTACTAAAGTGATTTAAGGTTACGTTTCATAATAGTCTATAAACGTGTGTAGCAGCTTCAAGTCTACACGTAATTCGTTCACAAGCTCTGTAGTATTGAATTATTACGTTATACAAGAGAAAGAAATAAAGTTTGTAAAACGACATAACCCAAGTTTTTAAAACAACTATACTGTTGAGTGAAACAAAATCATTTATTAATCCGTGTTTGGACTTGTTTAAATGAACTACAGTTCCGGTTATTATAATTGTGCTTTAAATTCATTTGTTGAATTAGAATTACAGGTATCATAAAAAACAAAAAAATCCCTTGGCAGGTTTCAGTTTTACAGGAAGTTAAACTACCTAACCGATGTCTGGATTGTTTTGTTGAATTAGAGTTCCGAGTATCATAATCAGTTAGGGATGGATATCGCAGATAGCCCTGGTTTAGCTTTGTGCGAACCTCAAAAGAAACAAACAGTATCAGTGATGTCGAGAAAACCCACTTGTAGAGAAATATATATGTAAAAACGGCTCGTTTGGGTTGAGAAAATATTTTACGTAGAGGAGTGAACAACGTTTCGATTTTCTTCGGTCATAAACCAATACAAAGGAACACCTTTATACCTATATTAAAAATAATAAAATAAATAATATAAAATTATATATTCAAACATCTAACACCGCCCTCTACATTCTGACACTCAGTTACACAACCCCTTCCAAACATGTAGTCAGCTTCCGGTCAGTTACCTCTTTCTTTCTTTGTGAATCTGACGATGACCGAAGAAGGTCGAAACGTTGTTCGCTCCTATACGTAAAAAAATATTTTCTCAACCCAAACGAGCCGTTTTTACATATATAAACAAACAGTATCATTTGCCCTCCCTCCCACTCCTCTGATTCACCCCTGTAAGTGGACCATGTATTGCCTGTAAGGTCCACATTTGAAAAAAAAAAACTCTTGGAGTGTCCATTAGACCAATCAAAATCTTGCGACTAGAATAGAAGCCGAAGCATGGAAACATGTATAGTATAAAGACCTCGTTCGAATAACATTTTCGTGATATTCTTTAGTCTTAGAATATATGAAAACACCAAGTGGATCAAACTGTTCAGCCATTCGAACGACCTTATTTGTACATCGAAAACAAGACGTTAACAAACGACTTATTTCTTTCTATATTCGGGTGGTTTACATTGGTCCACCAGAAAAACAATTCTTACAAAAAATAAATATATTAAACTCGAAAACGTCCTCGTACATTTCACGTTGATTCTGTCGTTTCTTTGTACAGTTTGTGAACACAAATTGCGTTTAAAAATAAAAATTTGTTATTCATATACAATTAAATATTATCTGTTTATGACACTACTTAATGAATTCATTCATTAAGATCTGTACATTTGGTTAAAAGTATTAAACTCGTATTATAATGCACCTTGTAGTATGGTTTGTTTCTTCTTGGTTTGTTTTTTTTAATTTCGCGCAAAGCTGTTCGAGGGCTACCTCCGTTAGCCGTCCCTAACTTAGCAGTGTGAAACTAGAGGGAAGGCAACTATTCATCACCACCCACCACCAACTCTTGAGCTACTCTTTTACCAACGAATAGTGGGATTGAACGAAACATTATAACGCCCCCACGGCTGAATGGGCGAGCATGTTTGGTGTGGTGGGGATCCGAATCCTCCTTGTAGTAAAAACTTTCACAGAAAATTTACTTAACATTATACAGAACTCGACATGTACGTGAGGACCGAAAACTTGTGCAGCCGTTCTTTTTACTGTTGATTTATAAATTCTCTGTTGTCTTTTATCTAAATATTTTCTGATTCCGTGTCAGCTGTTGCACACCCGCTAAACCTTAGATACAGTAGAGTTATTTGTGTTTGTGCTCATCCATAAAGGGGCTATAGAAATGTGACCTCAGAAGATACAGATGTTGTTTGTGTTACCCAAGTCTAGTAGCTTGTTTATCTTTTCATTTCGTTTCTGTCTTTTATAATACCTAGTCAGAAAGTTTCTTGACAAAAACTAAATCCCTTAAACCATAACTTTCTTCTTAGGTGTAGTTTTGTAACACTATATGCAAACACCAGTATAGTGAATTCGTTCTAACTTTCTTAAAAAAAAAATCGCACATGTCTTTGTTAGTTTCTTTTTCACATCACCCATGAATGATAGTATTAGTTTGTCCTAATTTTGTAATAATCCATGAGTGATAGTATTAGTTTGTTCTGATTTTGTAATAACCCATGAGAGATAGTATTAGTTTGTCCTAATTTTGTAATAACCCATGGGTGATAGTATTAGTTTGTCCTAATCTTGTAATAACCCATGAATGATAGTATTAGTTTGTCCTAATTTTGTAATAACCCATGGGTGATAGTATTAGTTTGTCCTAATTTTGTAATAATCCATGAATGATAGTATTAGTTTGTCCTAAATTTATACATAAAATACAAGTACTTACTTTGGATAATTTTGTGTTTTGTCCACGACAGCTATCGAACCCAGGTTTTCAATATTAGAAGTTTACAGACATACCACTGTACCACTAAGGGGACCGCAACAAGCGTTCAACTAGAAAAACAGTTTATTAACTGTAACAAACATTTTGGACTGAAATTTAGCACAAACGAAAAACCCAGTAAATAAACACGTGTCAAGCCAGGACGTCATATAAATTGTTTCAAATAATGAAGTCCCTAAAAAAAAAAAAGAGACAGAATAAAAAAAAACAACTTTATTAAACAAATCCAGAATCACTTTTGTATATTAACAACAATACTTTACTAACAATCTATAAACTGTTAAAAGTTTATGGCAGGGTACTAATTCACTTTGTAGGTCACGAGAGGACATTTCACTAGTCAACACCTCATCTTTGTACTGTCTCGCATCTAGATTTATCATCACTGGTCAACACCTCATCTTTGTACTGTCTCACATCTAGTTTTATCATCACTGGTCAACACCTCATCTCTACACTGTCTCACAACTAGATTTATCATCACTAGTCAACACCTCATCTTTGTACTGTCTCACAACTAGATTTATCATCACTGGTCAACACCTTATCTCTATACTGTCTCACAACTAGATTTATCATCACTGGTCAACACCTCATCTTTGTGCTGTCTCACAACTAGATTTATCATCACTGGTCAACACCTTATCTTTGTACTGTCTCACAACTAGATTTATCATCGCTGGTCAACACCTCATCTTTGTGCTGTTTCACAACTAGATTTATCATCACTGGTCAACACCTCATCTTTGTATTTCTCACAACTAGATTTATCATCGCTGGTCAACACCTCATCTTTGTATTGTCTCACAACTAGATTTATCACCGTTTTTACATATATAGATATTTTCGACTATTGTTGTAAACCGTTTATTGGGTGTATTAAAACGAGGCAAACACGTATAAAGCATCTTCTACTATTAAAACAACACAAAAATAAACTACCTTGCTGTTCTGGTCTCCCTTACCCACCAAGATACTTTTGTTCTCGAAAGGCACATTAATCTGACTCACCGTTTCACTTTAGATGTATTGAAACGAGAACTTTATATGCAAAAACGGCTCGTTTGGGCTGAGAAAACACTTTACATAGAAGAGCGAACAACGTTTCGACCTTCTTCGGTCATCGTCAGGTTCACGAAGGTCGAAACGTTGTTCGCTCTTCTATGTAAAGTGTTTTCTCAGCCCAAACGAGCCGTTTTTGCATATAAATTTCTCAACAAGTGGGTTTCTCGTCATCACTGAAACGAGAACTACTTTTGTTAATTATTTCACTCCTAATGACCTTACTCTTCCCGACGACCTCTAGTGTAAATAGATCCACTCACCTTGCGCCTTTATCCCTTGTTTCTAGCTGTCTCAACTTACAGTAATGAAACCAGACAAGCGTAAACGTTTTTACAGGCAAGTGCCTTGGTTTCCGACACAGTCAACCAGAGGAGTCGCGTTTAGTCACAAGCAAACTACGTTATTTTCTTAACTGTTACCAAAGAAACAATGTATCAAATACATTTATATTTACTTCGTTTTTTAGACATTGCTAAAAGTGTCAGACATAATGTCGTTATTGAAAAACGTATTGCGAAATGTCTTATCGTTGAAATAGAAGAATCTTTAAGGTAGTGTGTCTAGTATGAATATTAAATATCAATATCTACTGCTGCTATTCTACAGTACGTGACATGTATTCTCAAGACGGCCATACCGGTATCAATATTAAATATCAATATCTACTGCTGCTATTCTACAGTACGTGACATGTATTCTCAAGACGGCCATACCGGTATCAATATTAAATATCAATATCTACTGTTATTATTCTACAGTACGTGACACGTATTATCAAGACGGTCGGTATCAATATTAAATATCTATATCTACTTCTATTATTCTACAGTACGTGACATGTATTCTCAAGACGGCCGGTATCAATATTAAATGTCAATATCTACTGCTATTATTCTACAGTACGTGACACGTATTTTCAAGACGGTCGGTATCAATATTAAATATCAATATCTACTGTTATTATTCTACAGTATGTGACATGTATTCTCAAGACGGCCGGTATCAATATTAAATGTCAATATCTACTGCTATTATTCTACAGTACGTGACACGTATTCTCAAAACGGCCGGTATCAATATTAAATATCAATATCTACTGCTATTATTCTACAGTACGTGACACGTATTCTCAAGACGGTCGGTATCAATATTAAATATCAATATCTACTGTTATTATTCTACAGTACGTGACACGTATTCTCAAGACGGTCGGTATCAATATTAAATATCAATATCTACTGCTGCTATTCTACAGTACGTGACATGTATTCTGAAGACGGCTGGTATCAATATTAAATATCAATATCTACTGTTATTATTCTACAGTACGTGACACGTATTCTCAAGACGGTCGGTATCAATATTAAATATCAATATCTACTGTTATTATTTTACAGTACGTGACACGTATTCTCAAGACGGTCGGTATCAATATTAAATATCAATATCTACTGCTATTATTCTACAGTACGTGACATGTATTCTGAAGACGCCCATACCGGTATCAATATTAAATATCAATATCTACTGTTATTATTCTACAGCACGTGACACGTATTCTTAAGACGGTCGGTATCAATATTAAATATCAATATCTACTGCTGCTATTCTACAGTACGTGACATGTATTCTCAAGACGCCCATACCGGTATCAATATTAAATATCAATATCTACTGTTATTATTCTACAGTACGTGACATGTATTCTGAAGACGGCCGGTATCAATATTAAATATCTATATCTACTGCTATTATTCTACAGTACGTGACATGTATTCTGAAGACGGCCATACCGGTATCAATATTAAATATCAATATCTACTGTTATTATTCTACAGTACGTGACACGTATTCTCAAGACGGTCGGTATCAATATTAAATATCAATACCTACTGTTATTATTCTACAGTATGTGACATGTATTCTCAAGACGGCCGGTATCAATATTAAATATCAATATCTACTGCTATTATTGTACAGTACGTGACATGTATTCTGAAGACGGCCGGTATCAATATTAAATATCAATATCTACTGTTATTATTGTACAGTACGTGACATGTATTCTGAAGACGGCCATACCGGTATCAATATTAAATATCAATATCTACTGCTATTATTCTACAGTATGTGACATGTATTCTGAAGACGGCCGGTATCAATATTAAATATCAATATCTACTGCTGCTATTCTACAGTTCGTGACACGTATTCTCAAGACGGCTGGTATCAATATTAAATATCAATATCTACTGCTATTATTCTACAGTACGTGACATGTATTCTGAAGACGATCGGTATCAATATTAAATATCAATATCTACTGCTATTATTCTACAGTACGTAACATGTATTCTCAAGACGGTCGGTATCAATATTAAATAACAATATCTACTGTTATTATTCTACAGTATGTGACATGTATTCTTAAGACGGCCGGTATCAATATTAAATATCAATATCTACTGCTATTATTCTACAGTACGTGACATGTATTCTCAAGACGGCCGGTATGAATATTAAATATCAATATCTACTGCTATTATTCTACAGTACGTGACATGGATTCTTAAGACGGCTGGTATGGGTATTAGAACTTAATTAAAATAAATTACAAAACAATGTTTCGACCTTCTTAGGTCAGTTTAACAAGAGAAAATTTGCAAATGATCATTGGCGGACACAGGTCTTAGGGACGAGAGTATAAACGGGTACGGGATTGCAGGGACGTTGCAGTTAGATGTTAGATTATTAATTACTGTAGATATAAAGGTGTTCCTTTATATTAGTTTATTTTGGTTTATCATAAACACAACATAAGCCTAGAAAACACCCAGATAGGGAAACAAATAAAACAAATACAAAATCAAAGAAACCCTACTTATACAGCAACTAAAACCAAAATTAAACCAATTGAAAGACACACTAATTATCTCCCGCTGGTACAGCGGTAAGTCTAAGGATTTAAAATATAAAGTCAGGGGGTTTGATTCCTCTCAGTGGACTCAACAGACAGCCTAATGTGATTTTCTTATCAGATAAATATACACACAAATCCTTTGCTAATTAATAACATAACATCTAACTGCAGCGCCCCCAGCATTCCTGTACCCGTTTATACTCTCGTTTCTAAGACGTACCAGGCAACGGAGAGTTGAAAACTCTCTTTATGTTAATCTAAAGATAACGAAAGAAGGTCGAAACGTTGTTCTGTTCTTTTTCTAATTAAAGTTTTAACACCCCCACCTGTCCCGGCATGGCCTAGCGCGTAAGGCGTGCGACTCGTAATCCGAGGGTCGCGGGTTCGCGCCCGCGTCGCGCTAAACATGCTCGCCCTCCCAGCCGTGGGGGTGTATAATGTGACGGTCAATCCCACTATTCGTTGGTAAAGAGTAGCCCAAGAGTTGGCGGTGGGTGGTGATGACTAGCTGCCTTCCCTCTAGTCTTACACTGCTAAATTAGGGACGGCTAGCACAGATAGCCCTCGTGTAGCTTTGTGTGAAATTCAAAAACAAATGAACAAAAAACAAAAACACCCACACCAGACGTTCTGAGATCCAACAAACGTGTATAACTAATTATATATTAGATCACCTGCTCTATAAAAATAACAAAGTTCACGTTTTATTTAATTATTACTGAAACATAAAGTGGCCTGACATGACACGAGGTTACAGAGGGGTGAAGGAAGATGTTCAAGTTCCCTGTCCAAGTGATTCTTGTCACTAAATACAAATACTTACCGGCTATCTTACTATTGTAATCGGCACGTGTATTATCGTACATTGATAACATATACTGTTCATGCGAAACAATATGTTGTGTATAATCAAATGACCTGACTATCTTATGTCGACAATCCCAGATGAATTACAATACAGGGAATGATATTTGGTCATGATGACAGGGTTGTTCTTGTACCACAGATGGTACTCAGAAGGGATATAATATAAAACGGGACAACGGCTATGAAAAGTATTGTCTCTGAGCCCGAAACCATTTTATTAGTGGGGAGCTTTTCTTTCTTTGGAATTTCGCACAAAGCTACACGAGGGCTATCTGTGCTAGCGGTCTTTAATTTAGCAGTGTGAGACTAGAATGAAGGCAGCTAGACATCACAACCCACCGCCAACTCTTGGGCTACTCTTTTACCAACGAATAGTGGGATTGACCATAACTTTATAACGCCCTACAGCTGAAAGGGCGAGCATGTCTAGTGCGACGAGGATTCGAACCCGTAACCTTCGGATTACGAGTCGAATACCTTAACCCACCTGACCATGCCGAACCTAACGGAGAGCCAAATCTTTAAATCTGTAGCCATATCTTCATGTTAAGTTAACCAATATTGATCTGATATTGTTGTTCTACTGTCTGACCACAAGCAGTTACAATTAAAGTACAATATTAACAATGTTCATAAGAATGTAATGATTATTACTTTACAGTTAATGTACAATATTAATAACGTTCATAAGAATGTAATGATTATCACTTTACAGTTAATGTACAATATTAATAATGTTCATAAGAATGTAATGATTATTACTTTACAGTTAATGTACAATATTAATAATGTTCATAAGAATGTAACGATTATTACTCTACAGTTAATATACAATATTAATAATGTTCATAAGAATGTAACGATTATTACTTTACAGTTAATGTACAATATTAATAATGTTCATAAGAATGTAATGATTATTACTTTACAGTTAATGTACAATATTAATAATGTTCATAAGAATGTAATGATTATTACTTTACAGTTAATGTACAATATTAACAATGTTCATAAGAATGTAATGATTATTACTTTACAGTTAATGTACAATATTAAAATGTTAATAAGAATGTAATGATTATTACGCTACAGTTAATGTACAATATTAATAATCTTCATAAGAATGTAATGATTATTACTCTACAGTTAATGTACAATATTAACAATGTTCATAAGAATGTAATGATTATTACTTTACAGTTAATGTACAATATTAACAATGTTCATAAGAATGTAATGATTATTACTTTACAGTTAATGTACAATATTAACAATGTTCATAAGAATGTAATGATTATTACTTTACAGTTAATGTACAATATTAACAATGTTCATAAGAATGTAATGATTATCACTTTACAGTTAATGTACAATATTAATAATGTTCATAAGAATGTAACGATTATTACTTTACAATTAATGTACAATATTAATAATGTTCATAAGAATGTAATGATTATTGCTTTACAGTTAATATACAATATTAATAATGTTCATGAGAATGTAACGATTATTACTTTACAGTTAATGTACAATATTAATAATGTTCATAAGAATGTAATGATTATTACTTTACAGTTAATGTACAATATTAACAATGTTCATAAGAATGTAATGATTATTACTTTACAGTTAATGTACAATATTAATAATGTTCATAAGAATGTAATGATTATTACTTTACAGTTAATGTACAATAATAACAATGTTCATAAGAATGTAATGATTATTACTTTACAGTTAATGTACAATATTAAAATGTTAATAAGAATGTAATGATTATTACGCTACAGTTAATGTACAATATTAATAATGTTCATAAGAATGTAATGATTATTACTCTACAGTTAATGTACAATATTAACAATGTTCATAAGAATGTAATGATTATTACTTTACAGTTAATGTACAATATTAACAATGTTCATAAGAATGTAATGATTATTACTTTACAGTTAATGTACAATATTAACAATGTTCATAAGAATGTAATGATTATTACTTTACAGTTAATGTACAATATTAACAATGTTCATAAGAATGTAATGATTATCACTTTACAGTTAATGTACAATATTAATAATGTTCATAAGAATGTAACGATTATTACTTTACAATTAATGTACAATATTAATAATGTTCATAAGAATGTAATGATTATTGCTTTACAGTTATTGTACAATATTAATAATGTTCATAAGAATGTAATGATTATTACTTTACAGTTAATGTACAATATTAACAATGTTCATAAGAATGTAATGATTATTACTTTACAGTTAATGTACAATAATAATAATGGTCATAAGAATGTAATGATTATTACTTTACAGTTAATGTACAATATTAACAATATTCATAAGAATGTAATGATTATCACTTTACAGTTAATGTACAATATTAATAATGTTCATAAGAATGTGATGATTATTACTTTACAGTTAATGTACAATATTAACAATGTTCATAAGAATGTGATGATTATTACTTTACAGTTAATGTACAATATTAATAATGTTCATAAGAATGTAATGATTATTACTTTACAGTTAATGTACAATATTAACAATGTTCATAAGAATGTAATGATTATTACTTTACAGTTAATGTACAATATTAACAACGTTCATAAGAATGTAATGATTATTACTTTACAGTTAATGTACAATATTAATAATGTTCATAAGAATGTAATGATTATTACTTTACAGTTAATGTACAATATTAATAATGTTCATAAGAATGTAACGATTATTACTTTACAGTTAATGTACAATATTAATAATGTTCATAAGAATGTAATGATTATTACTTTAAGTTAATTACAGTATTAACAATGCTCATAAGAATGTAACGATTATTACTTTACAGTTAATGTACAATATTAATAATGTTCATAAGAATGTAATGATTATTACTCTACAGTTAATATACAATATTAATAATGTTCATAAGAATGTAACGATTATTACTTTACAGTTAATGTACAATATTAATAATGTTCATAAGAATGTAATGATTATTACGCTACAGTTAATGTACAATATTAACAATGTTCATAAGAATGTAATGATTATTACTTTACATTTAATGTACAATATTAACAATGTTCATAAGAATGTAATGATTATTACTCTACTGTTAATGTACAATATTAATAATGTTCATAAGAATGTTACGATTATTACTTTACAGTTAATGTACAATATTAATAATGTTCATAAGAATGTAATGATTATTACTTTACAGTTAATGTACAATATTAACAATGTTCATAAGAATGTAATGATTATTACTTTACAGTTAATGTACAATATTAACAATATTCATAAGAATGTAATGATTATCACTTTACAGTTAATGTACAATATTAATAATGTTCATAAGAATGTGATGATTATTACTTTACAGTTAATGTACAATATTAACAATGTTCATAAGAATGTGATGATTATTACTTTACAGTTAATGTACAATATTAATAATGTTCATAAGAATGTAATGATTATTACTTTACAGTTAATGTACAATATTAACAATGTTCATAAGAATGTAATGATTATTACTTTACAGTTAATGTACAATATTAACAATGTTCATAAGAATGTAATGATTATTACTTTACAGTTAATGTACAATATTAATAATGTTCATAAGAATGTAATGATTATTACTTTACAGTTAATGTACAATATTAATAATGTTCATAAGAATGTAACGATTATTACTTTACAGTTAATGTACAATATTAATAATGTTCATAAGAATGTAATGATTATTACTTTAAGTTAATTACAGTATTAACAATGCTCATAAGAATGTAACGATTATTACTTTACAGTTAATGTACAATATTAATAATGTTCATAAGAATGTAATGATTATTACTCTACAGTTAATATACAATATTAATAATGTTCATAAGAATGTAACGATTATTACTTTACAGTTAATGTACAATATTAATAATGTTCATAAGAATGTAATGATTATTACGCTACAGTTAATGTACAATATTAACAATGTTCATAAGAATGTAATGATTATTACTTTACATTTAATGTACAATATTAACAATGTTCATAAGAATGTAATGATTATTACTCTACTGTTAATGTACAATATTAATAATGTTCATAAGAATGTTACGATTATTACTTTACAGTTAATGTACAATATTAATAATGTTCATAAGAATGTAATGATTATTACTTTACAGTTAATGTACAATATTAACAATGTTCATAAGAATGTAATGATTATTACTTTACAGTTAATGTACAATATTAACAATGTTCATAAGAATGTAATGATTATTACTTTACAGTTAATGTACAATAATAATAATGGTCATAAGAATGTAATGATTATTACTTTACAGTTAATGTACAATATTAACAATATTCATAAGAATGTAATGATTATCACTTTACAGTTAATGTACAATATTAATAATGTTCATAAGAATGTGATGATTATTACTTTACAGTTAATGTACAATATTAACAATGTTCATAAGAATGTGATGATTATTACTTTACAGTTAATGTACAATATTAATAATGTTCATAAGAATGTAATGATTATTACTTTACAGTTAATGTACAATATTAACAATGTTCATAAGAATGTAATGATTATTACTTTACAGTTAATGTACAATATTAACAATGTTCATAAGAATGTAATGATTATTACTTTACAGTTAATGTACAATATTAATAATGTTCATAAGAATGTAATGATTATTACTTTACAGTTAATGTACAATATTAATAATGTTCATAAGAATGTAACGATTATTACTTTACAGTTAATGTACAATATTAATAATGTTCATAAGAATGTAATGATTATTACTTTAAGTTAATTACAGTATTAACAATGCTCATAAGAATGTAACGATTATTACTTTACAGTTAATGTACAATATTAATAATGTTCATAAGAATGTAATGATTATTACTCTACAGTTAATATACAATATTAATAATGTTCATAAGAATGTAACGATTATTACTTTACAGTTAATGTACAATATTAATAATGTTCATAAGAATGTAATGATTATTACGCTACAGTTAATGTACAATATTAACAATGTTCATAAGAATGTAATGATTATTACTTTACATTTAATGTACAATATTAACAATGTTCATAAGAATGTAATGATTATTACTCTACAGTTAATGTACAATATTAACAATGTTCATAAGAATGTAATGATTATTACTTTACAGTTAATGTACAATATTAACAATGTTCATAAGAATGTAATGATTATTACTCTACTGTTAATGTACAATATTAATAATGTTCATAAGAATGTTACGATTATTACTTTACAGTTAATGTACAATATTAATAATGTTCATAAGAATGTAATGATTATTACTTTACAGTTAACGTACAATATTAACAATGTTCATAAGAATGTAATGATTATTACTTTACAGTTAATGTACAATATTAACAATGTTCATAAGAATGTAATGATTATTACTCTACTGTTAATGTACAATATTAATAATGTTCATAAGAATGTTACGATTATTACTTTACAGTTAATGTACAATATTAATAATGTTCATAAGAATGTAATGATTATTACTTTACAGTTAATGTACAATATTAACAATGTTCATAAGAATGTAATGATTATTACTTTACAGTTAATGTACAATAATAATAATGGTCATAAGAATGTAATGATTATTACTTTAGAGTTAATGTACAATATTAACAATATTCATAAGAATGTAATGATTATCACTTTACAGTTAATGTACAATATTAATAATGTTCATAAGAATGTGATGATTATTACTTTACAGTTAATGTACAATATTAACAATGTTCATAAGAATGTGATGATTATTGCTTTACAGTTAATGTACAATATTAATAATGTTCATAAGAATGTAATGATTATTACTTTACAGTTAATGTACAATATTAACAATGTTCATAAGAATGTAATGATTATTACTTTACAGTTAATGTACAATATTAACAATGTTCATAAGAATGTAATGATTATTACTTTACAGTTAATGTACAATATTAATAATGTTCATAAGAATGTAATGATTATTACTTTACAGTTAATGTACAATATTAATAATGTTCATAAGAATGTAACGATTATTACTTTACAGTTAATGTACAATATTAATAATGTTCATAAGAATGTAATGATTATTACTTTAAGTTAATTACAGTATTAACAATGCTCATAAGAATGTAACGATTATTACTTTACAGTTAATGTACAATATTAATAATGTTCATAAGAATGTAATGATTATTACGCTACAGTTAATGTACAATATTAACAATGTTCATAAGAATGTAATGATTATTACTTTACATTTAATGTACAATATTATCAATGTTCATAAGAATGTAATGATTATTACTTTACAGTTAATGTACAATATTAACAATGTTCATAAGAATGTAATGATTATCACTTTACAGTTAATATACAATATTAATAATGTTCATAAGAATGTAATGATTATTACTCTACTGTTAATGTACAATATTAATAATGTTCATAAGAATGTTACGATTATTACTTTACAGTTAATGTACAATATTAATAATGTTCATAAGAATGTAATGATTATTACTTTACAGTTAATGTACAATATTAACAATGCTCATAAGAATGTAATGATTATCACTTTACAGTTAATGTACAATATTAATAATGTTCATAAGAATGTAATGATTATTACTTTACAGTTAATGTACAATATTAATAATGTTCATAAGGTTCCGTATACATATATATATATTTGTATATTAATAGGTGACTATCACCATGGTAATATACTAATGAGGATGAAGTCTCCAGAGTGGTACACAAGTGCCTAAAGTTTGGAAACACTTCGTTACGTCAACGAGGGCGTCACGTAATCAGTTTGTTTTTTGCGCAAAAATACTAAAGAGCTTAACTCTACTGTACTCACTACGAGTGTCGAATTTTGTATTTAGGTTTATAAGCCACTGAGTTAGCACTGAGCCACTGGGTAGGGTACAAGGGTAGGTAGGTAGGGTAGTAGCACTGAGCCACTGGGAAGGGTACAAGGGTAGGTAGGTAAGGTAGCGGGTAGATAACTTTAAGAATGTTATTGGGTGTATGTAGTGCGTGGTTTTAATAACATATATTAAACATTAATAAAAAAGAAGGCTCGGTATGGCCAGGTGGGTTAAGGCGTGCGACTCGTAATAAGAGGGTCGCGGGTTCGAATCCCCGTTGCACCAAAAATGCTCGCCCTTTCAGGCGTGGGGGCTTTATAACGTATGGGTCAATCCCAATATTCGCTGGTAAAAGAGTAGCCTAGGAGTTGGCGGTGGGTGGTGATGACTAGCTGCCTTCCCTCTAGTCTTACACTGCTAAATTAGAGACGACTAGCGCAAATAGCCCTCGAGTAGCTTTGCGCGAAATTTAAAAAAAACAACAAAAAATGAATAATGCAGAGTTTAAAATGTTATTTCGGAATATTAATTTTCGTCACTTTATGGATAGATCTCGTAGAATGTTCATCAAAGCTTGATAATTGTTGAGGGACGTTGTTGTTGAGGGACATTCCTAAATTTTGTATTATATTTAAAAAATACAGAAAAAACTACCACTAAAAGTTACTTCCTCAATTACTTCCTGGTCCATCCTTGAACCAGCGATAAGTCTGAGAAAATATAATGTAAAATGTGAATTTTAATATTCGCGTTGGGAATATCTGTGGAACCTAAGTGTGTAGAGTTTTTACATATAAACTTTGGCTGGTGGTAGTCCGAAGTTGAAAATCTGGTTTCGATACTCGCGGTTGGCACAGCGAAGAGAGCTCATTCGATAGCTTTGTTCTCAATAATAATAAAAAAATCTTACGTATAACTACAGTTTTTTTTTGTCACAAATAAATCACGGATTTGGTATACAGCCAAGAACCGAACCCTAGCTTTACAAATAACGAAAGCTAAGAATCAAAATTTGAATCGATAAAATACAATATATGAACAATTTTCATGTGAGGCTGATAGTTGGGGAATTGACAATGAAGAAATTCGGTTGGTTGGTAGGAATAATGGCAGGATGCCTTCTGACGCTGTTACCATGGCAATGATCATCCCTTCGTGGCTGGGAAACAGATGGCAGGTACTTTGTCTTCCATTTGTCCCACAAACACTTTCCAACAGATGGCAGGTACTTTGTCTTCCATTTGTCCCACAAACACTTTCCTTACTCATCAGAGCGAGTAACATTGTCACTCTTTGGGTCTATTCTGTTTTCGTGATTTTACAGATCGAACAACACTGCACAGCAGAAATTTTAAAAAGGTATTTATAATGTGTGATTCTAGTGATTATAAATCAACAGATGTCGCTTTAAGCCTGGAAAGAGTGGAAAAGTTCTTTCAGTTTAACCTTTTAGAGTTTATTTAGGGTAAAAATTATTTAAATCTGTGGGACAGCCTATTGTGTGATTAGACTAACTGTCATGTGATTAGTTGTTAGTATACAAAGAGGTTCGAGTGCAGTTTACGTAAACCTACTAGCACACTTTGTTTGCTATGCCTTTTGTTGCAGCATCAGAAACCTGTAACAATTAAACAATTTTCTTTATATATTTAATAATTGCCATCACGGGTGCTTTATATGCTATCAGTTACTTTTATAATGGTGACCAGGTGGGTTAAGGTGATCGACTCGTGATCTGAGTTGGTAAACTGTACAGTGTAGACTGGTGCACAGAAGTAGATTGGGAGAATGTACAATGTACACTGATGTACAGAAGTAGATTGGTAAACTGTACAGTGTAGACTGGTGCACAGAAGTAGATTGGTAAACTGTACATTGTAGACTGGTGTACAGAAAGAATTTGGAAGAATGTTCAGTGTAGACAGGTGCACAGAAGTAGATTGGTGGACTGTACAGTGTAGACTGGTGTACAGAAATAGGTTGAGAGAATGTACTCTGTAGTCTGGTGAACAGAAGTAGATTTGTAGAATGTACAGTGTAGACTGGAGTAAAGAAATAGGTTGGTAAACTATACAGCGTACACAGGTGCACAGAGGTAGATTGGTAATCTGTACAGTGTAGACTGGTGTACAGAAGTAGAATGGTAAATTGTACAGTGTAGAGAGGTGTACAGAAGTAATTTGGTAGAATGTACAGTGTAGACTGGTGAACAGAAGTAGATTGGTAAACAGTACAGTGTAGACTGGTGTACATAAGTAGATTGGTAGAATGTATAGTATAGACTGGTGTACAGAAGTAGATTGGTAGATGGTATAGTATAGACTGGTGTACAAAAGTAGATTGGTAGAATGTTCAGTGTAGACTGGAGTACAGAAATAGGTTGGAAGAAAGTACAATGTAGACTGGTGTACAGAAGTAGAGTGGTAGAATGTACAGTGTAGACAGGTGAACAGAGGTAGATTGGTAAACTATCCAGTGTAGACTGGTGTACAGAAGTATATTGATGGACTGTGCAGTGTAGACTGATGTACACAAGTAGATTGGTGGACGAAACAGTGTAGACTGGTGTACAGAAGTAGATTGATGGACTGTGCAGTGTAGACTGGTGTACAGAAGTAGATTAGTAGACTGTTCAGTGTAGACTGGTGTACAGAAGTAGATTGGTGGACTGTTCAGTGTAGACTGGTGTGCAGAAATAGATTAGTAGACTGTTAAGTGTAGACTGGAATACAGAAATAGATTGGTGGACTGTGCAATGTAGACTGGTGTACAGAAGTAGTTTGGTGGACTATACAGTGTAGATTGGTGTGCAGAAGTAGATTTTTAGAATGTATAGTGTAGACTGGTGTACAGAAGTAGATTGGTGGACTGTTCAGTGTAGACTGGTGTACAGAAGTAGATAGGTGGACTATACAGTGTAGGTGGTGTACAGAAGTAGATTGGTGGATTATACAGTGTAGATTGGTGTACAGAAGTAGATTTTTAGAATGTATAGTGTAGACTGGTGTACAGAAGTAGATTGGTGGACTGTTCAGTGTAGACTGGTGTACAGAAGTAGATTAGTAGACTGTTCAGTGTAGACTGGAATATAGAAATAGATTGGTGGACTGTGCAATGTAGACAGGTGTACAGAAGTAGTTTGGTGGACTATACAATGTAGATTGGTGTACAGAAGTAGATTGGTAAACTGTACAGTGTAGACTGGTGTATAGAAATAGATTGGTGGACTATACATTGTAGACTGGTGTACAGAAGTAAATTTTTAGAATGTATAGTGTAGACTGGTGTACAGAAGTAGATTGGTGGACTGTTCAGTGTAGACTGGTGTACAGAAGTATATTGATGGACTGTGCAGTGTAGACTGGTGTACAGAAGTAGATTAGTAGATTGTTCAGTGTAGACTGGAATACAGAAATAGATTGGTGGACTGTGCAATGTAGACTGGTGTACAGAAGTAGATTGGTGGACTGTTCAGTGTAGACTGGTGTACAGAAGTAGAATGGTATACTGTACAGTGTAGACTGGTGTACAGAAGTAGAATGGTATACTGTACAGTGTAGACTGGTGTACAGAAGTAGATTGGTGGACTGTGCAGTGTAGACTGGTGTACAGAATAATATTGATGGACTGTGCAGTGTAGACTGGTGTACTGAAGTAGATGGGTAAACTATACAGTGTAGACTGGTGTATAGAAATAGATTGGTGGACTATACATTGTAGACAGATACACAGAGGTAGATTGGTAAACTGTACAGTGTAGACTGGTGTACAGAAATAGATGGTTGACTATACATTGTACATTGGTGTACAGAAGTGGATTGGTTAATTGTACAGTGTAGATAGGTGTACAGAAGTAGATTGGTGGACAATACAGTGTAGACTGGTGTACAGAAGTAGATTGGTGGAATGTACAGTGTAGTCTGGGGTACACAAATAGGTTTGGAGAATGTACATTGTAGTCTGGTGTGTAGAAGTGGATTGGTAGAATGTATAGTGTAGACTGGTGAACAGAGGTAGATTGGTAAACTGTACAGTGTAGACTGGTGTAGAGAAATATTTTTAAGAATGTACAGTGTAGAGAGGTTCACAGAAGTAGATTGGTAGAATGTATAGTATAGAGTGGTGTTCAGAAGTGGATCGGTGGACTGTAGAGTGCAGACTGGTGTACAGAAGTAGATTAGCAGACTGTGCAGTGTAAACTGGAATACAGAAAAAGATTGGTGGACTATACAGTGTAGACTGGTGTACAGAAAGAATTTGGAAGAATGTACAGTGTAGACAGGTGCACAGAAGTAGATTGGTGGACTGTACAGTGTAGACTGGTGTACAGAAATAGGTTGGGAGAATGTACTCTGTAGTCTGGTGAAGAGAAGTAGATTTGTAGAATGTACAGTGTAGACTGGAGTAAAGAAATAGGTTGGTAAACTATACAGCGTACACAGGTGCACAGAGGTAGATTGGTAATCTGTACAGTGTAGACTGGTGTACAGAAGTAGAATGGTAAATTGTACAGTGTAGAGAGGTGTACAGAAGTAATTTGGTAGAATTTACAGTGCAGACTGGTGAACAGAAGTAGATTGGTAAACAGTACAGTGTAGACTGGTGTACATAAGTAGATTGGTAGAATGTATAGTATAGACTGGTGTACAGAAGTAGATTGGTAGAATGTACAGTGTAGACAGGTGAACAGAGGTAGATTGGTAAACTGTACAGTGTAGACTGGTGTACAGAAGTAGATTGGTGGACTGTTCAGTGTAGACTGGTGTACAGAAGTAGATTGGTACACTGTACAGTGTAGACTGGTGTACATTAGTAGATTGATGGACTGTGCAGTGTAGACTTCCTACTTGGTGAACTGTGACACTACAAAAGATTAACATATTCCTACTTGGTGAACTGTGACACTACAAAAGATTAACATATTCCTACTTGGTGAACTGTGACACTACAAAAGATTAACATATTCCTACTTGGTGAACTGTGACACTACAAAAGATTAACACATTCCTACTTGGTGAACTGTGACACTTCAAAAGATTAACATATTCCTACTTGGTGAACTGTGACACTACAAAAGATTAACTGTGATGTTAAAGGCAGTGAATTTTCTTGTGAATTTCAGAGTCTTTTCTTTGTAATGTCTTCCTGGTTCTTAAAGAATGAACTGTGTCATTAACCAATAACATCCATGTGGTAACCACACCTTCTGTAAGAGTGAACTGAATCATTAACCATTAACAATCAGGTGGTAACCACACCTTCTGTAAGAGTGAACTGAATCATTAACCATTAACAATCAGGTGGTAACCACACCTTCTGTAAGAGTGAACTGTATCATTAACCATTAACAATCAGGTGGTAACCACACCTTCTGTAAGAGTGAACTGAATCATTAACCATTAACAACCAGGTGGTAACCACACCTTCTGTAAGAGTGAACTGAATCATTAATCATTAACAATCAGGTGGTAACCACACCTTCTGTAAGAATGAACTATATCACAAACACATCTCAATCCATAAGCTGGCTAGTAAGAGAAAAATACTTGATACAAGAAAGAAGTGTCAACTTCTTAAAGATATTTAACAAACATAATATGAAATCCTTTCAACAAACTGAAAGAAGAGGTCTAGTTTCTCCTTAGTTATGTGGGTTTGTTCATCTCCTATAGCTAGATAGAAGAGGGCTAGTTTCTCCTTAGTTATGTGGGTTTGTTCATCTTCTATAGCTAGATAGAAGAGGGCTAGTTTCTCCTTAGTTATGTGGGCGTGTTCATCTCCTATAGCTAGATAGAAGAGGGCTAGTTTCTCCTTAGTTATGTGGGCGTGTTCATCTCCTATAGCTAGATAGAAGACGGCTAGTTTCTCCTTAGTTATGTGGGTTTGTTCATCTTCTATAGCTAGAAAGATGAGGTCCAGTTTTTTCTTAGTTATGTGGGCGTGTTCATCTTCTATAGCTAGAAAGAAGAGGTCTAGTTTGTCGCTAGTTATGTGGGTTTGTTCATCTTCTATAGCTAGAAAGAAAAGGACCAGTTTCTCGTTAGTTATGTGGGTTTGTTCATCTTCTATAGCTAGAAAGAAGAGGGCTAGTTTCTCCTTAGTTATGTGGGCGTGTTCATCTTCTATAGCTAGAAAGAAGAGGTCTAGTTTGTCGCTAGTTATGTGGGTTTGTTCATCTTCTATAGCTAGAAAGAAAAGGACCAGTTTCTCGTTAGTTATGTGGGTTTGTTCATCTTCTATAGCTAGAAAGAAAAGGACCAGTTTCTCGTTAGTTATGTGGGTTTGTTCATCTTCTATAGCTAGATAGAAGAGGTCTAGTTTCTCCTTTGTTATGTGGGTTTGTTCACCTTCTATAGCTAGAAAGAAAAGGACCAGTTTCTCCTTAGTTATGTGGGCGTGTTCATCTTCTATAGCTAGAAAGAAGAGGTCTAGTTTGTCGCTAGTTATGTGGGTTTGTTCATCTTCTATAGCTAGAAAGAAAAGGACCAGTTTCTCGTTAGTTATGTGGGTTTGTTCATCTTCTATAGCTAGAAAGAAAAGGACCAGTTTCTCGTTAGCTATGTGGGTTTGTTCATCTTCTATAGCTAGATAGAAGAGGTCTAGTTTCTCGTTAGTTATGTGGGTGTGTTCATCTTCTATAGCTAGAAAGAAAAGGACCAGTTTCTCCTTAGTTATGTGGGTTTGTTCATCTTCTATAGCTAGAAAGAAAAGGACCAGTTTCTCCTTAGTTATGTGGGTTTGTTCATCTTCTATAGCTAGAAAGAAAAGGACCAGTTTCTCGTTAGTTATGTGGGTTTGTTCATCTTCTATAGCTAGAAAGAAAAGGACCAGTTTCTCGTTAGTTATGTGGGTTTGTTCATCTTCTATAGCTAGATAGAAGAGGTCTAGTTTCTCCTTTGTTATGTGGGTTTGTTCACCTTCTATAGCTAGAAAGAAAGGACCAGTTTCTCCTTAGTTATGTGGGTTTGTTCATCTTCTATAGCTAGAAAGAAAAGGACCAGTTTCTCGTTAGTTATGTGGGTTTGTTCATCTTCTATAGCTAGAAAGAAAAGGACCAGTTTCTCGTTAGTTATGTGGGTTTGTTCATCTTCTTTCGCTAGAAAGAAAAGGACCAGTTTCTCGTTAGTTATGTGGGTTTGTTCATCTTCTATAGCTAGAAAGAAAAGGACCAGTTTCACGTTAGTTATGTGGGTTTGTTCATCTTCTATAGCTAGAAAGAAAAGGACCAGTTTCTCGTTAGTTATGTGGGTTTGTTCATCTTCTATAGCTAGAAAAAAAAGGACCAGTTTCTCGTTAGTTATGTGGGTGTGTTCATCTTCTATAGCTAGAAAGAAAAGGTCCAGTTTCTCGTTAGTTATGTGGGTGTGTTCATCTTCTATAGCTAGAAAGAAAAGGACCAGTTTCTCGTTAGTTATGTGGGTGTGTTCATCTTCTATAGCTAGAAAGAAAAGGTCCAGTTTCTCGTTAGTTATGTGGGTGTGTTCATCTTCTATAGCTAGAAAGAAAAGGACCAGTTTCTCGTTAGTTATGTGGGTGTGTTCATCTTCTATAGCTAGAAAGAAGAGGTCTAGTTTCTCGTTAATTATTTGGGTGTGTTCATCTTCTATAGCTAGAAAGAAAAGGACCAGTTTCTCATTACTTATGTGGGTGTGTTCATCTTCTATAGCTAGAAAGAGAAGGACCAGTTTCTCGTCAGTTATGTGGGTTTGTTCATCTTCTAAAGCTAGAAAGAAGAGGTCTAGTTTCTCGTTAGTTATGTGGGTGTGTTCATCTTCTATAGCTAGAAAGAAAAGGACCAGTTTCTCGTTAGTTATGTGGGTGTGTTCATCTTCTATAGCTAGATAGAAGAGGGCTAGTTTCTCCTTAGTTATGTGGGTTTGTTCATCTTCTATAGCTAGAAAGAAGAGGTCCAGTTTCTCGTTAGTTATGTGGGTTTGTTCATCTTCTATAGCTAGAAAGAAGAGGTCTAGTTTCTCGTTAGTTATGTGGGTTTGTTCATCTTCTATAGCTAGAAAGAAGAGGTCCAGTTTCTCCTTAGTTATGTGGGTTTGTTCATCTTCTATAGCTAGAAAGAAAAGGACCAGTTTCTCGTTAGTTATGTGGGTGTGTTCATCTTCTATAGCTAGAAAGAAGAGGTCCAGTTTCTCGTTAGTTATGTGGGTTTGTTCATCTTCTATAGCGAGAAAGAAGAGGTCTAGTTTCTCGTTAGTTATGTGAGTTTGTTCATCTTCTATAGCTAGAAAGAAGAGGTCTAGTTTCTCGTTAGTTATGTGGGTGTGTTCATCTTCTATAGCTAGAAAGAAAAGGACCAGTTTCTCGTTAGCTATGTGGGTTTGTTCATCTTCTATAGCTAGAAAGAAAGGACCAGTTTCTCGTTAGTTATGTGGGTGTGTTCATCTTCTATAGCTAGAAAGAAGAGGTCCAGTTTCTCGTTAGTTATGTGAGTTTGTTCATCTTCTATAGCTAGAAAGAAAGGACCAGTTTCTCGTTAGTTATGTGGGTGTGTTCATCTTCTATAGCTAGATAGAAGAGGGCTAGTTTCTCCTTTGTTATGTGGGTTTGTTCATCTTCTATAGCTAGATAGAAGAGGGCTAGTTTCTCCTTAGTTATGTGGGTTTGTTCATCTTCTATAGCTAGAAAGAAGAGGTCCAGTTTCTTGTTAGTTATGTGGGTTTGTTCATCTTCTATAGCTAGAAAGAAGAGGTCTAGTTTCTCGTTAGTTATGTGGGTTTGTTCATCTTCTATAGCTAGAAAGAAAAGGACCAGTTTCTCGTTAGTTATGTGGGTTTGTTCATCTTCTATAGCTAGAAAGAAAAGGACCAGTTTCTCGTTAGTTATGTGGGTTTGTTCATCTTCTATAGCGAGAAAGAAGAGGTCTAGTTTCTCGTTAGTTATGTGGGTGTGTTCATCTTCTATAGCTAGATAGAAGAGGGCTAGTTTCTCCTTTGTTATGTGGGTTTGTTCATCTTCTATAGCTAGAAAGAAGAGGTCCAGTTTCTCGTTAGTTATGTGGGTTTGTTCATCTTCTATAGCTAGAAAGAAAAGGACCAGTTTCTCGTTAGTTATGTGGGTGTGTTCATCTTCTATAGCTAGAAAGAAAAGGATCAGTTTCTCGTTAGTTATGTGGGTTTGTTCATCTTCTATAGCTAGAAAGAAAAGGACCAGTTTCTCGTTAGTTATGTGGGTTTGTTCATCTTCTATAGCGAGAAAGAAAAGGACCAGTTTCTCGTTAATTATGTGGGTTTGTTCATCTTCTATAGCTAGAAAGAAAAGGATCAGTTTCTCGTTAGTTATGTGGGTTTGTTCATCTTCTATAGCTAGAAAGAAAAGGATCAGTTTCTCGTTAGTTATGTGGGTTTGTTCATCTTCTATAGGTAAAAGAAAAGGACCAGTTTCTCGTTAGTTATGTGGGTTTGTTCATCTTCTATAGCTAGAAAGAAGAGGTCTAGTTTCTCGTTAGTTATGTGGGTGTGTTCATCTTCTATAGGTAAAAGAAAAGGACCAGTTTCTCGTTAGTTATGTGGGTTTGTTCATCTTCTATAGCTAGAAAGAAGAGGTCTAGTTTCTCGTTAGTTATGTGGGTGTGTTCATCTTCTATAGCTAGAAAGAAAAGGACCAGTTTCTCGTTAGTTATGTGGGTTTGTTCATCTTCTATAGGTAAAAGAAAAGGACCAGTTTCTCGTTAGTTATGTGGGTTTGTTCATCTTCTATAGCTAGAAAGAAGAGGTCTAGTTTCTCGTTAGTTATGTGGGTGTGTTCATCTTCTATAGGTAAAAAGAAAAGGACCAGTTTCTCCTTAGTTATGTGGGTTTGTTCATCTTCTATAGCTAGAAAGAAGAGGTCCAGTTTCTCGTTAGTTATGTGGGTTTGTTCATCTTCTATAGCTAGAAAGAAGAGGTCCAGTTTCTCGTTAGTTATGTGGGTTTGTTCATCTTCTATAGCTAGAAAGGTCTAGTTTCTCGTTAGTTGTTATGTGGGTTTGTTCATCTTCTATAGCTAGAAAGGTCTAGTTACTGTTCTACTTATGAGGGTTTTTTGGTTTTGGACAAGTAGAAAGTGCTTTTTTTTTTCTTCCCTAATTTTGAGTATGTGTGAAAATGGGATGTGTGGATATTATTGGTTAGCAATTAAACTTTAACCTTAAGTTCTTGTTATAAATCTTTTGTCTTGACAATCACTTCTATATCACTGTGTCATCTACGTGCCAGAAACAGGAAACCTATCTGATATTCAGATCCACTGAGTATTTCACTTTCAAAATGCTCCATAAAGATGTTGAGTAGAAATGGTTCCTCATGTCCATACCATATATTTGTGTAATATTGTTTTATACATTTCAACACATATTTCAAATAGTGAGATAAAAGTATTTTAGGTTCTCTATCCTACAGTTTTTTTGTTGTTGTTGGCAAAATCTGATAATGATGTGAAACAAAGTCAGGCTTAGTAATTAAGTATCCTTATTGTTTTAATATTCTTAAAGCTCCTATGAAACAATGTCAGGTTTAGTAATTAAATATCATTATTGTTTTAATTTTCTTAAGGCTGCTGTAAAACAAAGTCAGGTTTAGTAATTAAATACCCTTATTGTTTTAATTTTCTTAAGGCTGCTGTAAAACAAAGTCAGGTTTAGTAATTAAATACCCTTATTGTTTTAATTTTCTTAAGGCTGCTGTAAAACAAAGTCAGGTTTAGTAATTAAATATCATTATTATGTTTTAATTTTCTTAAGGCTGCTGTGAAACAGTCAGGTTTAGTAATTAAATACCCTTATTGTTTTAATTTTCTTAAGGCTGCTGTAAAACAAAGTCAGGTTTAGTAATTAAATACCCTTATTGTTTTAATTTTCTTAAGGCTGCTGTAAAACAAAGTCAGGTTTAGTAATTAAATACCCTTATTGTTTTAATTTTCTTAAGGCTGCTGTAAAACAAAGTCAGGTTTAGTAATTAAATATCATTATTATGTTTTAATTTTCTTAAGGCTGCTGTGAAACAAAGTCAGGTTTGGTAATTAAATATCCTTATTGTTTTAATTTTCTTAAGGCTGCTGTGAAACAAAAGGGAATTTGTGAAGTCTTAATTTCCATGGTAAAAGAATACAGAGGGTAAGAGAGTTAAAATAAACAGTCATCTTTAGCCAATACAAGAACATCTGCTATCTGGTGAACTCACAGTTTTTAATTTGATGTAACCTTTTCTATGTCTCTAAGGATATGTGACAAAAATTTAAAATGTCTCCACCTGGTTAGGAAGCTTTATGCCATACACTTTTTCTAAACAGTTGACCATGTTTTTGTTGTAGTTTTCTCACTTCAATTTCCTTAAACAAAAAGTGATATTTTGAAGAAGTGTTCTCTTTTGGCTGTAGAAGTGCAGTAGTAGCCTTTCAGTAGTTTATTTTTTCAATCTTCTTGTTAAAACTGATTTTTTTTAAACCAACAGCATCAATAAAACAATTATTCTGACGTAACATGAAGCACAGACCTCATACCTTAAAGCATAACATCCTAATAAAGCAGTCACCCAACATACAACACATTAGCCTACTTTTTACTATGGTTGTGAACCATACACTGTGTTTATGAACAAAATTAACAACTCTTTTAGAAGCTGACTTGTTTTATTTAGTTTTCTGTTCCCATGAGTACAAAATCAACAAATAATCATAAAATAAAAACTGAGCAAAGTTCATATTAGAAATGAAAACATGAACTATAAATAATTAAATCAAAAACAAACAAAATGTTTGATATATAAATAACATCATACCAAGTAACATAAGTATAAAAATATGAAAAGCAAAATGAACAAACCACAAAAAAGTCTTCATCTGTATATAACAAGTTTTTACCTTTAAATATGTCTACTGAATCTACCCACATTCATTCTAAAACTACATACATGTACTGAACTGCTTCTATGTTCATACTTTCCAAGTAGTAAGTGATTTATATTAGTTTTATCCTAAAACTACATAAGCTGGACTTCATGCTTTCCATGACAACTGTTTTTGGACTAGTGTTAAATTTTTGTACAAACTTAATAATAAATTAAGTTTCAGTAAAGTAACTGAGTTAATTATAGAAATTTTTGTTTCTTACAGCATAAAGATAAGCAGAAAGTAGCCTTCTTACAGTATTATCATCATGGAAAACACAAGAACGAATATTTGATTAAATCCTAATTCTGTGTAGTTTTCAAAGGTTCTTGAATGTAGTTCCTTCACGAAAATGGAGGAAATCATGATAAGTTATAGAAAACAATTTTCAATACAGAATATCTTGTTGTCTTATTGAAAGATTCCTATTTTACTGAGACAACTTTTAGTACAGACACAAAACAAGACAACCATAGGATGTTAACATTATTTACTTTTAACCTTAAAAAGATGGTTTCATGTTTGTTTTAGAAAATGTTTGAAATGTTAGAAGAGAGAACATTTCAGATGTTTAGAGCTCTCCACCAGTTGTTTCAAAATAGGTTCACATCATACATTACTAGATTAGTAAGAATAGAAAAACTTTTGAAATAAAAAACTGACTTCATTAGAGATTAACCACCTTTGAATTAACAAAATACAAAAGCGTGGCTGTTAAAAGTTTGAACTGAATTTAATGCAACAAAATTTATTAATTGGAACCAATTTCAACACTGCTGTGTTTCACTTAAATGCCATGTATACATGTTTTCCTTTCAATACAAGCTTATGGATACACTGTGCAGTCTCAAATATGTCTGCTATATTTAATTTCAACTTAATAAGACTCAGTGTTATTTTTGGTGTGCAGAAAACAAGTGTAAACAAAACATGAAAAACATCTAATTAAGTCAAACAGATACACCAGGAATGTGAAAGTCTGGAAAAATAATAACTTACACTTGACTGACTTACACTGAAAATGAGTCTTAAAAGAAACCTAACATATATATATATATATAATTAAAATATGTTAATTAGCTTATAAAAACAAACAGTGAGATTGAGCTATGACCATTTCTAGTAATCCTGTACTCATAAAGTCCATGAAAAACTGGAGATTAGCTTATAAAAACAAACAGTGAGATTAAGCTATGACCATTTCTAGTAATCCTGTACTCAAAGTCCATGAAAAACTGGAGATTAGCTTATAAAAACAAATGCTAAGACAATTTATGGCAAACCTTTACTCATTAAAAATGGGATTCTTTTGTTTGAAAACAAAATATTAACATAAATTTTGTAGCACAAGCTCAACCATACTCAAGAAAACAAAAACAATTACAAGAATTGTACAATATTCAAAACATCTACAGAATTCACATAAAATATGGGTAAGTGAAGCTTGATATTAGAAATAAACTACAGGTTAGTGAAGCTGGACATTAGAAATAATAATGTAAAGATTGGTTAATGTTAAGAAAAATTGTTAAAAAAAGTGGTACTGTTCTCTGTCGTACATTAAATAATGCTGAGTGGTACTGTTCTCTGTTAATGAAGCTGGATATTAGAAATAATAATGTAAAGATTGGTTAACGTTAAGAAAAATTGTTAAAAAAAGTGGTACTGTTCTCTGTCGTACATTAAATAATGCTGAGTGGTACTGTTCTCTGTCGTACATTAAATAATGCCGAGTGGTACTGTTCTCTGTCGTACATTAAATAATGCCGAGTGGTACTGTTCTCTGTTAATGAAGCTGGATATTAGAAATAATAATGTAAAGATTGGTTAGCGTTAAGAAAAATTGTTAAAAAAAAAGTGGTACTGTTCTCTGTGCATTACATTAAATAAAGGTAAGTGGTACTGTTCCTATCGTACATTAAATAAAGGTAAGTGGTACTGTTCCCTGTCGTACATTAAATAATGCTGAGTGGTACTGTTCTCTGTCGTACATTAAATAAAGGTAAGTGGTACTGTTCCCTGTCGTACATTAAATAAAGGTAAGTGGTACTGTTCCCTGTCGTACATTAAATAAAGGTAAGTGGTACTGTTCCCTGTTGTACATTTAATAACAGTAAGTGGTACTGTTCTCCTTCATATATTTAATGTTTGTTAAACAAACATAAGTGCAAGAATGAATCTGGGTTATTTTAGTAAAGAAAACAACAAAAATGAAAGCCAGGTTCTGTCTGGGTGCATGAAACAACAGAAGTATAAACTTGTGAGTTAGAGTTCTCTTCTATTTCCATCACAAGACCTCTAGCATAATAAAAACTCTTGTTGAAAGACTGATATATATATGCATGTGTATGTAATAAACCATGGAAATTCTGTTGATAATTGAGGATCTAACTACAAGCATGGGAGACTGTCAAGTGACATATATATTCCTCACATGGACATTTAGTTAACTCAAAAATGGAAACAATGAAATTTTATATTGTCTCTTATAAGAGAAACATTATGTTAAAAAAATAATTTATAACACAGGGAAGGAATTGTGGGAAGTAATTAAAAACAAGATTGGAATCTTCGTGAATCTTTGCAAAAAAATATTTAATTTGAAATGGACATGAAATTAAGTTAATCCAACACCTCACTCTATCATAGACAGATTAGGCCTAACTCCTCTGTCTTTAGATGCAGAGTGAAACAGACTGGGAAGGTAAGTTAGCACAAACAAAGATGATTAACTGGTGGAAAGAATCAGCCTGGTAGTCAAGAACACCTTGGACATTATCAGATGTATACATAACAATACAAACTTACTGTTGACAAACATCACTTATTTAAACAACTAACTTTAAAGATATAATTGTTTACTTCCTTACATTGAAAGCTCCAACAATTTACATAATATGAATTGTTCCAAACTTACTTTAACTTAAGAATATTACATAATTGTTATGGCTTTAACGCATTTTACTAGTTGGTGAGGCATGATTGTAGTAGTTTTACTTATTACAAAATGATAGTATAAGACCTGGTATATTTTTAAATAATCACATTGTTGTTCTAGTCCCTAACGATTTTAATAATTACAAGAATATATAATAATAGTATTTTTATTATACCTGTTCTGTCAACAACTGATAAAACAAATACTGGAATACTGTTACTGTGCACTCTTCTAATTCTTAAAATTATTAAAGTACTAGAAAAGAATATAATACTTAAAACATACTAGGTCTAATACCAACATCTTATAACAAGATTTGATTATTCATTATAATAAATAAATCCATAATTTTAAACAGAAGTTTAACAACTAGCATTATTTGTTAGATGGTTTACACAATGAAAATAACTGAAGAACAAACACAACTCTTTCACCAAGTAACTTAAAAGTTTGAAGACATTGAGATACAGTTATAAAATTTTGTATTTCACACTAGTTAACTACTTTACCTGCAGTCTCACCTTTCATTCAATTTACTAAGAGAATTAACACAGCAACAAATCCCTTTGACATCTACCACACTTGTCATTGTTATTCTGCTAATTTAAACTATGGTAAACAGTGTTTAGATGTCAGAGATTCATTTCAACAATTGTTTACTTAATATCTGTATAAGCACAGAGTGATAAGTGCTTACGTTTCTTACTGGAAGAATTAAATGTTTAACTATATTTACCTTGAAGGATTCTACAATATTATATAAAGCAACATTGCATAGATACAAAACATAGAAAAAATCCATAAATAATTAAATCTCCCTAATATTACAAATATAAAGTAAAATATTAATATAAAGTTACCAAACATGCTGGGTCTACATGTTTGATAATTTATTACTAATGTTTCCTGTTCTGGTCCTAATTTTGAATGAAGTAACCAACATACACAACTGTAGACAATGGAATCAAAACATAAATTACTGAAGCGTCTATACTCTAGATTCATACTTTCCGAGATGTTCCAACTCTGTAGATGCAGTGACTTGAGAATACTTTGATGGCTGAATTCCGACCTTACAAGCAACTACTGTAGCATGGTCAAGCTTTCCAGGAACCATGGCTAACTTATCTCCAACCTTCCTGCGGCGTCTTCGTTGTTCCAGTTGATTCAGAGCATCGGCACTATCCTTGTAAAGTTCAGGGTCCTCCAGAATCCTCCTTTTAGCCACCGTCAACTTGGTGGCAAAATCGACATCTGTTCACAAAGCTGGTGCAGTTTCACAAGGTCGATCACCTTTGTTCACTCCATTAGTTAGGAGGTCCTCCATACGAAGCAGCGTCAGCTCATGCCGCTGGTGAGCTTCAACCACTGGCAAAGCAAACTCTGCTGCTGAGATGGGTTTCTCGTTTCCATTACTGTTTGTTCTGTGGAGCAGGCGCTGCCTTTGGACGTCTTCTGAAGTACCGTCCACAGAAGGGATTCTTTCTGTTGTTTTAGGAAGAGCAAATTTCCCCACAACAGGGTCAAAGTTGTCCGATATTCCATCACTTGTTAAAACACTATATCACCCGCTCGACCGTGGTCATAGCAACAGTCAAGTTACTGAGTTCGGGGTTTTGTCCATCCACGGGACCAAGAGCTCCCAGAGCATCCCTCATGTCACGCATGGAATAAATGTCATGAGATCCTAAATATCCAATATTCAAATGTGGTTTAATATCTTACTCATAATACATATTTCACACACAGGGACTACTTACACTGTGTATACAGCTACTGACAACATCACTCACAGGGACTACTTGCATTCTGTACACAGCTACTGACAGCATCACTCACAGGGACTACTTGCATTCTGTACACAGCTACTGACAGCATCACTCACAGGGACTATTGCATTCTGTACACAGCTACTGACAGCATCATCACTCACAGGGACTATTGCATTCTGTACACAGCTACTGACAACATCACTCACAGGGACTACTTGCATTCTGTTACAGCTACTGACCACATCATCACTCACAGGGACTACTTGCATTCTGTACACCAGCTACTGACAACATCACTCACAGGGACTACTTGCATTCTGTACACAGCTACTGACACTTCACACACAGGGAATACTTGCATTCTGTACACCAGCTACTGACAACATCACTCACAGGGACTACTTGCATTCTGTACACAGCTACTGACAACATCACTCACAGGGACTACTTGCATTCTGTACACAGCTACTGACACTTTACACACAGGGACTACTTGCATTCTGTGCACAGCTACTGACAACATCACTCCACAGGGACTACTTGCATTCTGTACTCAAGCTACTGACAACTCACTCACGGGACTACTTGCATTCTGTGTACCTTCACGACCGACTTCACACACAGGGACTACTTGCATTCTGTACACAGCTACTGACACTTCACACACAGGACTACTTGCATTCTGTGCACAGCTACTGACAACATCACTCACGGGACTACTTGCATTCTGTACACAGCTACTGACAACATCACTCACAGGGACTACTTGCATTCTGTACACAGCTACTGACAACATCACTCACAGGGACTACTTGCATTCTGTGCACAGCTACTGACAACATCACTCCACAGGGACTACGTTGCATTCTGTGGCTACTGACAACATCACTCACAGGGACTACTTGCATTCTGTGCACAGCTACTGACAACATCACTCACAGGGGACTACTTGCATTCTGTACACAGGCTACTGACAACATCACTCACAGGGACTACTTGCATTCTGTGCACAGCTACTGACAACATCACTCACAGGGACTACTTGCATTCTGTACACAGCTACTGACAACATCACTCACAGGGACTACTTGCATTCTGTAGCACAGCTACTGACACTTCACACACAGGGACTACTTGCATTCTGTATACAGCTACTGACAACATCTCACTCACAGGGACTACTTGCATTCTGTACACAGCTACTGACAACATCACTCACAGGGACTACTTGCATTCTGTACACAGCTACTGACAACATCACTCACAGGGACTACTTGCATTCTGTACCAGCTACTGACAACATCATCACACAGGGACTACTTGCATTCTGTGCAAGCTACTGACAACTTCACACATAGGGACTACTTGCGTTCTGTATACAGCTACTGACACCTTCACACAGGGACTACTTGCATTCTGTATACAGCTACTGACACTTCACACACAGGGACTACTTACAGTTCTGTATGCAGCTACTGACAACAGATTCATATTGTTATAAACCAGCACTAAGTTACATTACAATTGTTGTAAAATAATTTAAATATTTCTTTTACTATTAAAAACCACAATACTGCTAACACACACACACACAGTACCACCATGTTTTATTTCTATTATAATACACCTACAATATGTACTCACATTTGTTTTCAGCTTGTTTAATACTTACATAGTGTACTTTGCTTGGGTTATGATGCTGATGTGACCTCATGTGCATGAAAACCTGATTTCTTTAATATGTACCACTGAACCACAAGACAAATTTAATAACCTTAAACTGTTTACAATACGCATTGCTTTTTAAAGGTACAAATTCAACATATTTAATAAACAATATCTCATCCTTTTTAACCATTTCACTGCAGCTGGGACATATATCCCCACTGTCATTCAAAATTGCTGCACGAGATAAAATGTTGATATGTGATTTCCCTCGTTATGTTTCACTCAGTCTAAGGTAACCAACATGTTTGAGTACAATGTACAAGTGCATGCTGATCGTGCCCTCATCACTATAGCAACAAATAGCAACCCTAACTACTATATAAATAGGCTTGACTCAGATTTAACTTAGAGGGTAGTAAAGTGAGTCAAGAAATGTTAAAATGTATGATGATGGAAGGTGAAAGAGACAAGAAGATGCTATCTCTCCATCTAGTGATGACAATTAAAATGATTAACCTGCATCTAGCAGAGAAAGGTGTAAGCAAGACAAGAAGATGCTATTTCTCCATCTAGTGATGACAATTAAAATGATTAACCTGCATCTAGCAGAGAAAGGTGTAAGCAAGACAAGAAGATGCTATTTCTCCATCTAGTGATGACAATTAAAATGATTAACCTGCATCTAGCAGAGAAAGGTGTAAGCAAGACAAGAAGATGCTATTTCTCCATCTAGTGATGACAATTAAAATGATTAACCTGCATCTAGCAGAGAAAGGTGTAAGCAAGACAAAGAAGATGCTATTTCTCCATCTAGTGATGACAATTAAAATGATTAACCTGGATCTAGCAGAGAAAGGTGTAAGCAAGACAAGAAGATGCTATCTCTCCATCTAGTGATGACAATTAAAATGATTAACCTGGATCTAGCAGAGAAAGGTGTAAGCAAGACAAGAAGATGCTATTTCTCCATCTAGTGATGACAATTAAAATGATTAACCTGGATCACAGCAGAGAAGGTGTAAGCAAGACAAGAAGATGCTATCTCTCCATCTAGTGATGACAATTAAAATGATTAACCTGGATCTAGCAGAGAAGGTGTAAGCAAGACAAGAAGATGCTATCTCTCCATCTAGTGATGACAATTAAAATGATTAACCTGGATCTAGCAGAGAAAGGTGTAAGCAAGACAAGAAGATGCTATCTCTCCATCTAGTGATGACAATTAAAATGATTAACCTGGATCTAGCAGAGAAGGTGTAAGCAAGACAAGAAGATGCTATTTCTCCATCTAGTGATGACAATTAAAATGATTAACCTGGATCTAGCAGAGAAAGGTGTAAGCAAGACAAAGAAGATGCTATCTCTCCATCTAGTGATGACAGTCAGGGAAGATATAACCTGGACCCAGCAGAGGAAGGTGTAAACAGCAGTAACAACGGAAGCGTTCTTCCTAATTACTGTGTAGAGAGCAGGCTGACTGGGAAATATATACAGCCCAGCAAGTGAACAGGTTAAGTCTTTCGAAACAAAACTTTAATACCTTTCTTAGTTTATTTCTCTCCTATAGTACAGAAAATATTATACACACCGGCCTCACTTCTTTGAAAGTTAACCGAAACATGTTGACAATGTTACTTGAAATATACTCACTTAATTTAGTCATTCTAGTTTGACCCCGATGAAGAAAGATCTACCTTTAAATAGCATTCAGTCAGAAGACTTCATATTTTTGTATTTTATATTAAAATGCAAATAAATGTTAAATTTTGATTTATTCAACATGTAATAATAAATCTCACAAAGGAAAATGATAATATATGGTTAAACATTGTTCATTCAACATGTAATAATAAATCTCACAAAGAGAAAATGATAATATATGGTTAAACATTGTTCATTCAACATGTAATAATAAATCTCACAAAGGAAAATAATAATATATGGTTAAACATTGTTCAGAGGAGGAGCAAATGAGAAAAGATATATCTTCAATCACCCAGTAAGCTCTGTTTATTCTTTCTGGAAGCAGTAACATAGTGCAACCATGTGACCAACTTACAGTCATATGATTCACAGCTTCCACACTGTGTATTCACTTGTTGTATTCGATACACATTACATAGTGTTTACTAAAGAGCAACAGTTCCTAATGTTAGTTTTGACAGATGAACAATAAGCAACTTAAACAAAGATGAACTACTGGTTTTCTTAAAGGTTTCTACAACAAATCGTCTCACCTTGAGTGATTTCCATTACTCACATTTCCTGCTGTATACACATGCATGCCAGACTGTCTCCTACATTACACGTACAAACAAGGAACTTGTTGGAATCTTTCATCTGACAAACGACAGCAGCACAAAGTGTTGTTAGCATCCCATCTTCCTGGAGAATCAGGTTGTGTGCCGCATGAAATGACCGCAGAGAAATGAAGCGTCCTGTTTTGGAGACACATCTTTTTTTTACTAATAAAAAATTAATTTCTTAAGCTGAATGCAACATTCAGTAAAATGAAATTTAGCTTTCTGAACATCCTTGTGCACAATTTAACAAATTGTCAATCAAGTCCGCAGTGTGAGTATATTCCATATCCAGGGAAAACACAATATTAAAATAGCGCCACAACACGCGACTTTCCACACAAACTATTAGGTTTTTTTTATTGACCACAAACCTAACTAGTATCAAACACTATTAATAATTCTTATTTATTTTCAATGCTACCATTTAAGACAAATACACTCAGATAAACCAATCTGATTTTTGATTAGAGAAATGAAAACATTAACAATGACAGGTTAAGTTCCTTACCAAGGTTGTTGTCACCACTCTTTCTTCCTGATAAAGTGCATTGTTAAGATAACTCATACACCCATGAACTGCACACCTTGCTGCCAGACAAGACTTCTCTCCCCAGTTCACACCATCAGCTAACACCAGAATACCACTGTTTTCTCTCAAGCACACTCCAAAAGCATCAGCTATTGGTTCACCTATGACATAGAAAAATAAAAATATTAAGTGTTTCTATCAAACTTAATACACAATGGAAGATCTTCCACAGTTCTATACATTTCAATATAACAGACAGTAAGATACACTGTCATTATTTACACTTCATTTTACTTCACTACCACATGTGAACAAGATTCTATACTTCCATTCTCCTAAAGAGATTCTTTATATGTGTTTGTTTGAGTCACAACTGAGAAACTGAAAGCTAGATAAATTTTTAATAATTTGTGTTAAACCAGCATAGTTGTCAGTTTATTTGTGGTTAAATATGTAGTATGCAGGACTAAACACAATGATTTCTGACTTTCAGATAGAGAACACAGGGACAAATAGTTAATACCTTGCATCACCACTTAAAAGATTTTAGTGCATGGGCCTTTACCTACAGTAAATAATGTAAACTTCACTAGTATAGGATGTAGTCAGAGTTAATGCACCCTTGTCAGATAGGAGGGTGTAGCAATCACCTTAAATGTACACCAGAAAAAGTGTTGTCAGTTCTGTATCTGAAATACTTTGCAGGCAACATACACGTTAACTTGGACAGCAACACATACCTTTTCACAAGACAAACACCTAAAATCCTATGTAAGAAGATGGCAGAGGGACTGGTATAGATTAAAAACTGGACTATGCCACTCAGTGTAGGGGCCAACTGGTGATAGAACCAAGCCAAACCATGGCAGATACTTAGTTTTGAGGAAAGGTATTTTACTTTCCCAACTGGAATGTTCAGGTACAGAAGTATACCCTTCACCCCACTCACAAATATACTGGTGATTCAAGGTATTAAATGTTTCAACAGTGAGTGGAAAGGTCAGTGGATGAATGTTACAAGAACTGGAAAATGCCAGATGGACGTTGAAGCTGGGCAAGGTCCAGAGCTGCTGCCTAGTGGTGAAATCACTGAATTAAAGACTACATCTTCTACCAATAAAGAGTGATAGTGCAACAAAACATCCTACAATGGTGCTAAATTATCATGGAATACAAAAGGCTTATTAACTGGCCTGCATATCTCATGGGGCTGGCAAACCATTGTAGATAAAGTAAACCATTAAAATAATAAAACCCTGAGATAATAAGCAAGAAGAATGAAGATTTCCTAGAAACCGGTAGTGGATTAAACATGAGATCAACTTGGTGACCAAGTTATGAAGTAAGATACAGCGAGAATAACTCAAGATATAGAAACACATCAAACTGCTCACCAAGAAGCACCTACAAGTCAGAAGCAGTTTTGTTCAGGTCTCTAGATTCTGACCAAACAACTGCCATAGGCGTTGATTCTGTTAATTGAATATCTGAGAGGAGAATACGTTCATAGCACACTCATAAACTTCCTCTCGAATATTAACAAAAGAAAAAACAATTTGATAATATAGTTCATTACAACTTAATTATACACTAGAAAAACTTATCAGAAGTGACTCTGTAAGCCAAATTATTCAAAATGTTATTTGTGTAAACACAACATTACACAACAAAGAATGATTTTCATTCTGCCATTTTATTTCTGGATAAGAACAGACAACAAACTCAAGCAGCACTGCTTGATTGTTTACTTGTAATAAACATCCAAGGTTGTTTACATTGCTTTTGCATAAACAACAAAGTAACACCTTTAACATAAACCTAAAGAGAACTGTATCCTTACATCTCACCACCATAGAGAAACATAATATATATATTGATATTAATAAACAACAAAAGTACTTTAACATAAAACTAAAGAGAACTGTATCCTTACATCTCACCACCATATTAAGAATATAATATATATATTGATATTAATAAACAAAACAAAGTTACCACTTTATAAAAACTAAAGAGAACTGTATCCTTACATCTCACCACCATATTAAGAAAATATATATATATTGATGTTAATAAACAACAAAGTAACACTTTAACATAAAACTAAGAGAGAACTGTATCCTTACATCTCACCACCATATAGAAACATATAATGTATGATATTAATAAACAACAAGTAACACTTTAACATAAAACTAAAGAGACTGTATCCTTACATCCACAGAAACATAATATATATATTGATGTTAATAAACAACAGAACACTTTAACATAAAAGCTGGGGCATCATACATCTCACCACCATATTAAGAAACATAATATATATATTGATGTTAATAAACAACAAAGTAACACTTTAACATAAAACTAAAGAGAGACTGTATCCTCTACATATCATATTAAGAAAACTATAATATAATATTGATATTAATAAACAACAAAGTACCACTTTAACATAAAACTAAAGAGAACTGTCTTTACATCACCACCATATTAAGAGCATAATATATATATTGATGTTAATAAACAACAAAGTACCACTTTAACATAAAACTAAAGAGATCAACATCGCATCACCATACCACCATATTAGAAACATAATATATATATGATATTAATAAACAACAAAGTAACACTTAACATAAAACTAAAGAGGAACTGTCCTTACATCTCACCACCATATTAAGAAACATAATATATATATTGATATTAATAAACAACAAAGTACCATAACACAACATAAAACTAAAGAGACAATCCTTACATCTCACCACCATATTAAGAACATAATATATATATTGATGTAATAAACAACAAAGTACCACTTTAACATAAAACTAAAGAGAACTGTATCCTTACATCTCACCACCATATTAAGAAACATAATATATATGTTGATATTAATAAACAACAAAGTAACACTTTAACATAAAACTAAAGAGAACTGTATCCTTACATCTCACCACCATATTAAGAAACATAATATATATATTGATATTAATAAACAAAATTAACACTTTAACATAAAACTAAAGGAACTGTATCCTTACATCTCACCACCATATTAAGAACATAATGTATATTGATATTAATAAACAACAAAATACTTTAACATAAAACTAAAGAGACTGTATCCTTACATCTCACCACCATATTAGAAACATAATATATATATTGATATTAATAAACAAAGTAACACTTTAACATAAAACTAAAGAGAACTGTATCCCCATCTCACCACCATATTAAGAAAATAATATATATATTGATGTTAATAAACAACAAAGTAACACTTTAACATAAAACTAAGAGAACTGTATCTTACATCTCACCACCATATTAAGAAACATAATATATATATTGTTATTAATAAACAACAAAGTAACACTTTAACATAAAACTAAAGAGAACTGTATCCTTACATCTCACCACCATATTAAGAAACATAATATATATTGTGAGAATGAGCTCAACATGTTGATGTCAGGGTAGACTGAGTTATGAGTAAACAAAGAACCAACTTCCAGTGCGAGGAACAAAGGTACAGTAAAACGTTATTGTGTAAAACCTACAACAAAGGTGCAGTAAAACGTTGTGTAAAAGACTACAAAGGTCCAGTAAAACGTTTTTGTGTAAAACCACAACAAAGGTCCAGTAAAACATTTTTGTGTAAAAAACCTACAACAAAGGTGCAGTAAAACGTTTTTATGTAAAACCTACAAAAGGTGCAGATAAAACGTTTTATTATTAATACAATAAAGGAACACAGTAAAACGTTAGTGTAAAACCTACAACAAGGGTACAGTAAAATGTTTGTGTAAAACCTAGAACAAAGGTACAGTAAAATGTTATTGTGTAAAACCTACAACAAAGGTTCAGTAAAATGTTTTGTGTAAAACCTACAACAAAGGTTCAGTAAAATGTTATTGTGTAAAACCTAGAACAAAGGTTCAGTAAAACATTATTGTGTAAACCCTAACAAAGGTTCAGTAAAATGTTATTGTGTAAAACCTACAACAGGTTCAGCAAAATGTTATTGTGTAAAACCCACAACAAAGGTTCAGCAAAATGTTATTGTGTAAAACCTACAACAAGGTTCAGTAAAATGTTTTGTGTGAAACCTACAACAAAGGTTCAGTAAAATGTTTTTCCACCAAAATAAAACATCCTTACTAAACATAAAACTAAATACATATTCTAGTTTTACTAGTGATGCTCTGCTATTAGTAGACAGTTTAGAGTAATCTGCATTGTCTCTTTCTGGCCTTTGGAACTGAAAGAACATACAATTTTGCAACAATGGCCATAACTGTCAGATAAGGTTTTCACTACCTTTCCTTGTCCACTGTTGTGGATGACACTCATATAGTGTCGTAGCAACACCATATGCATCATCAGATGGTCTGTTCCAGTTCTTTAGACCTGCTATTATCTTTTCGTCTTCTCCTTGTCATGGTTCTGAGTTGAATCTTCTTGTATATTACCCTCCAAGTGTTTCTATCTCCTATATGTTTGGGTGAAAATAGTAAGTTTCCTTAATTAAAATCAGCAATCCAAAATTAATATATGTAAAGTGAAGAAATTGAGTACCTTTTATATAAATAGATAAAATTAAGTAATCCTTTATTTTAGAGAGATAATAAAATTTGTTTTACAATTGCTTATTACCATATAAAACTGATTTGAAATGACAAAGCTTTCTCTGAATAAAATATTTGATCACCAAGTGAAGTTAAATAAAACTAACAAACTTTACAAGTTCCAAAGGGTTTGGAAGAGTTTATTTATTTCACACCATAAAATTGTTCACCTAATTAGATATAAATACACTAGGTTACACATCCAGGAGGCCTGTGAGACTTGGGTCAAATCCTTGCCAGCAAGAGATATAGTTAATAGTAAGTAGTTTATATAATCTTATATATTCTTTGTTTT